>NW_027555625.1:358662737-358802737 GCF_003287225.1 Phascolarctos cinereus | reverse complement strand
TGTCATATGGAATAGGAATTAGGCTTAGTCTCCTCGGCCCCACAAGGAAGAACAAGAAGCAATGAAGAAAGTTACAAAGAGAAATTGTTGTCATTCAGTCATTTCAGTCTTTCTATTATTTGTGACCCCATTTAAGGTTTTCTTGGCAAAGATACTGGAGTGGTTTGCCATTTCCTCCTCCAGATTATTTTACAGATGAGGAAATGGAGGCAAATAGGGTTGGTTAAGTGACTTACCTAGGATCACAGAACTAGTAAGTGTCTGAGACCAGATTTAAACTCAAGGTCTCCTGACTCCAGGCCTGGAAGTCTATTCATTGCACCAACTCCTTGCCCCAGACAAAGTGAAGTATTTAAACTTAATGTTAAGAAAAAGAATTAAACAATAATAGTTATCCAAAAGTGGAATGAGCTATCTCTAGAAGTAGGAAATTATTCTTACTAGACATCCTTGAGCAAAAGCCAGAGATCCTCTTGCCAGGTAGTCTAGAAAGGACAGCTGTTCAGGTTCATGTCACAAGATGCTTTTAGAGTTTCTTTCAACTGTGTGCCTATGAAGTACTGAGGTACAGAGAACGATGCTCAGAGCTGAGAAGATGTGAAGTTTAGATAAGAAACAGTCCTTGTTTTCATGGGGCTTAAATCTAGGACTACTTATGGCCTTTATAGATTTTGCTGTACAACTTAAATAACTGGTAGAAATGGAATAGATCGTTTTGTGTAAACTAATGCTGTCTGTGGGGGCAGGTAAGTGGTACAGTGGATAAGAGTGCTGGGTCTGGAGTTATGAGGACTTGAGTTCAAATCTGTTCTCAGACACTTACTAGTTCTGTGATCCTGGGTAAGTCACTTAACCCTATTTGCCTCCATTTCCTCATCTGTAAAATGGCCTGGAGAAGGAAACAGCAAATTACTCCAGTATCTCTGCCAAATAAATCCCAAATGAGGTCAAGAAAAGTCGAACATGACTGAAAAAATGATTGAATAACAAAAACTAGGAGGTCAAACATTCAACAAGTCAACAAGCGTTGGTTAAGTGCTTACTATGTGCCAAGCATTTGCTAATTACTGGGAATACAAACACAAGTAAAATATAGTCCCCGTCCTCAGGAGCTTGCATTCTAATGGGCAGAAGATGACATATGAAAGGAAGCCAAAAAGTATGGGAGGAGGGGAAAGAGAAGGAAGGAAGTGCCCACATAGAGGCATAGTGGAGAAAGAAAGAAGTCCTGAGAGTCAGGAGCAGAGCCCAGAGAGTAAGGAAGGAGTGATGATGACTGGCATGGACACTTCTTTTAAAATGGAGGTATTGGAAGTGGAGCCAAGATGGCAGAGTAAAAGCAGTGACTTTCTTGAGTTCTCCCCCAAACCCCTCCAAATACCTGTAAAAAATGACTCTAAACACATTCTAGAACAGCCACAAAAAGACGGAGTGAAACAAATTTGCAGCCCACAACAACCAGGAGGGTCAGCAGGGAAGGTCCATTGCACCGGCTGGGAGAGGAGCACAGTTCAGTGGGGGCCATGCTGGCAAAGATGGTACCCAGCAAACCTGAAACAGGCCTCAGGGAACTAAATCAAGGGGAGCTGAGGTGATTGCCAGGCCTCTCAACCCACAAATGCCAAAGACAACTCAGAAGGTCAGTAGGAAAGGTCTGTTGGACCTGGGTGAGAGCAGAGCTGTCCAGCCCTGGCCCTAGCACAGCCCCAGGCAGTAGCCACAATGGTGGCAGGTCCTTTGTGAGCCTACAGATGGTGGGATGGAGCAGCTAATTAGAGGATAATTGCAGGGATCTCTTTGCTGGCTCTGAGGCAGGATTCTCTTGTTTTGCCCGTGCTTGGATCTGGGTCACAGTTCTGGGTGGCAGTCCTGGGGAGAGGAGGAACACTGGTATGGCAGAGCTTGTGGCAGCAGTGCAGAAAGAATCCTCCTCACAGTTCCAAGACAGAAAAGGGTGCTTGTGGTAACTCACAGACCAGAGCACAGGCCAGGAGAGAAGTAAACACCAATCCTTTGATCATACCACCTTGGAAGAACTGAAAATTTACAGGTCCCTAGAAGTACCTCTGAAAATAGCTGCATAAAATCCCCAAAGCTTGGGACAGTGCACCCTCCACACTGGAAGCAGAGCTCTACCTTAACAAAGAGTTTAAAAGTCAAGTAATTGGCTGGCGACATGAACAAACAGTGTAAAATAAACTCAGACTATAGAACCTTACTTTGATGACAAAGAAGATAAAAACATACAATCAGAAGAAGATAATAAAGTGAAAGCTCCTACATCCAAAGTCTCCAAGAAAAATATGAATCAGTCCCAGGCCATGGAAGAGCTCAAAAAGGATTTTGAAAAGCAAGTAAGAGAAGTAGAGGAAAAATTGGGAAGAGAAATGAGAGTGATACCAGAAAATCATGAAAAACAAGTTAACAGTGTGCTAAAGGAGACCCCCCAAAAAAAATACTGAAAAAAGTAACCCTTAAAAAATAACTAACCCAAATGGCAAAAGAGGTCCAAAAAGCCAGTGAGGAGAAGAATGCCTTCAAAAGCAGAATTGGCCAAATGGAAAAGGAGGTTCAAAAGTTCACTGAAGAAAATGGAGCAAAGCAAGCTAATGACTCTTTGAGAAATCAAGAAATTATAAAACAAAACCAAAAGAATAAAAAAAGGCAGACAATGTGAAATATCTCACTGGAAAAACAACTGACCTGGAAAATAAATCCAGGTGAGATAATTTAAAAATTATTGGACTGCCTAAAAACTATGATCAAAAAAAGAGCCTACATATCCTCTTTCAAGAAATTATCAAGGAAAATTGCTCTGATATTCTAGAACCAGAGGGTAAAATAGAAATAGAAAGAATCCATCGATCACCTCCTGAAAGAGATCCCCAAAGGAAAACCCCTAGGAATATTATAGCCAAATTCCAGAATTCCCAGGTCAAGGAGAAAATATTGAAAGCAGCCAGAAAGAAACAATTCAAGTATTATGGAAACACAATCAGGATAACACAAGATTTAGCAGCTTCTATATTAAGGGACCGGAGGGCTTGGAATATGACATTCCAAAGGTCAAAGGAGGTAGGATTAAAACCAAGAATCACCTACCCATCAAAACTGATTATAATCTTTTAGGGGGGGGGAAAAGGATATTCAATGAAATAGAGGACTTTCAAGCATTCTTGATGAAAAGACCAGAGCTGAATAGAAAATTTGACTTTCAAATACAAGACACAAGAGAAGCCTGAAAAGGTAAAGAGGAAAGAGAAATCATAAGAGACACATTAAAGTTGAACTGTACATTCTTACATGGAAAGATGATATTTGTAACTCATGAGACCTTTCTCAGTATTAGGGTAGTTGGAGGAAATATTATGTATAGACAGAGGGCACAGAGTGAGTTGAAGATGAAGGGATGATATGTAAAAAATAAAAATTAAGGGGTGAGAGAGAATTGTACTGGAAGGAAGAGAAAGGGAGAGGTAGAGTGGGGTAAATTATCTCACATAAAAGAGGCAAAAAAAAGCTTTTACACTAGAGGGGAAGAAGGGGGAGGTGAAGGTAATGAATGAATTTTACTCTCATTGGATTTAGCTTAAGAAAGGAATAACATATACACTCAACTGGATATGGAAATCTATCTTATCCTACAGGAAAATAGGGGAAAAGGGGGATAAGAGAGGGGGGATGACAGAAGGGAGAGCATATTGGGGGAGGGGGTAATCAGAAGCAAACACTTTTGAGGAGGGACAGGGTCAAAGGAGACAATAGAATAAATGAGAGAGCAGGATATGATGGAGGGAATTATAGTTAGTATTTCACAACATGACTATTATAGAAGTGTTTTGCATGACTACACATGTATAACCTAAATCGAATTGTTTGCTTTCTCAATGAGGGTGAGTGGGGAGGGAGGGAGGGACAGAAATTGGAACTCAAAGTTTTAAAAACAAATGTTAAAAATTGTTTTTTACAGGCAACTGGGAAATAAGATATATAAGCAATGGGATATAGAAACCCATCCTTCCCTACAAGAAAACAGAAGGAGAAGGAAATAAGAGAAGGGGGGTGGTGAAAGAAGGAAAGGCAGATTGAGGGAAGGGGTATTCTGAATGCTTGCCATCTTCAGGTGGGGGAACGGGAGAGATGGAGAGAAAATTTGGAATTCAAAATCTTGTGGAAGTGGATGTTGAAAACTACAAATAAATAAATTATTTTTAATTTATGAAAATAAATAAAATAGAAGTTTCAAGAGAAACTGAGTAATCAAAGGAAGGGACCACAGGGGCAGAGAAGACCATAGGAGAGGAAGGATCTTCCAGGCTGAGAAACTACTAGACACTGTAGAGAAAGAAGTCCTGAAAGTCAAGAGCAGTGAGATACTGCAAAGAAACCTGTAGTTTTGGAAATATAATATAGTGGAAAGACCACTCAATGTGGAGTCATATGCTTGTGATCAATCTCTCTCACTTACTTTATCCCTCATATTAGCTGTGTGATCTTGGGCTAGTCCCTCTTACTCTCTAGAAGTCCATTTCCCCATCTGTATTATTATTGTTATTATCATTAATAGTGACAACAATAATAATAAACTAGAATTTATTTGAGGTTTGCAAGGGACTTTACAAGTATCTTATTTGATCAACAACCTTGGGAGACAGGTATCATTTTACAGATGAAGAAACTGAGGCAGCAAAGGTTAAGTAATTTAAACAAATTAATTTAATTAATTAATTAAATTTTAGGGGCTGGACCAGATCATCTCAAAGTTTTTCTCCAATTCTAAATATCCTGTGATACTATTAATCTATCTACCAAAGTCACATCAATTTGGCCCTTGGCATGTTGCTCATCTGTCTGAGATGTCCATTACTGAACAAAGGAGGATCTTCTTGGTGAATAGAATCACTGGCAGAGAAATTAGCAGTTCAGTGAAAAGAGCACTAGATTCAAGATCAGGAGACCTGGATTCAAGGCTTCCTTTCAACCCAGGGTATCTGGGACAATGAGGCACTTAACAATTTTCTGTTGACTTGAACAGAAAGTCTTAGGGACCGCTGAACCACTTCGCCATCAGCATTTGCTCCATTCCTCCAAAACTCCAAACAATCCTGGTGTTTTAAGTCTGTGCCTCATGCTCCGGCTGGGGTAGAATGGGCACGAGAAGAAAGGGCTCCTCGGGTAGTCCTGTGGCTACTGTCGCCTCCATGGCTCCTGGGCTGCCTTCTCAACACCACCATCCTTATGCAGCCCAACCTGATCCAGATATTCCTTCTAGAGCAGGAGCTGCCAACTAAATGGACTTCTGCCAAATCAAAATAAAACCTACAAATTAAGGGAACTCAGAGACCATGTAATCCAACTTGTATTTGAAAAGCATAAATCCCCAAGTGTTCACCTAGCCTCCACTTGAAGACTTCCAGCGATAGGGAACTTGCAACCTCCTAAAGAAATTCCTGCAGCCCTTTCCTCTGATTGGTCGATTTCTCTTGAAATCTCCATTTTTAAGGAAATGCCCATCTTCACTCTTTCATTCCTCTCTGGTATCCACTCCTGACTCTTAGGACTTCTTTCCTTCTCCACCATGCCTCTATGTGGGAACTTTCTTCCTTTCCTTTCTCTTCCCCCCATGCTTTTCAGCTTCCTTTCATGTGTTACCTTCCCCTCCCCATCAGAAAGTAAGCTTTTGTGGGCAAGGACTTGTATTGTATTGTATTGTATTGTATTGTATTGTATTGTATTGTATTGTATTGTATTGTATTGTATTACTTGTATTTGTATCCCCAGTAATCAGCAAATGCTTGGCGCTCAGTAAGTTAGAAGCAACTAGTTCTAATAATAGTGAGAACACTATTCTTTACATTAAGCTGAAATCTGCCTCCGCAATTTCCCTCCATTGCTCCTGCCTGTGCCCTCTGGAACTAAACAGAACAAATCTAACAAATAAATTAATCAACAAAATTTACTAAGCTCTTACTGTATGCCAGGCACTGTGCTAGGTGCTGGGAGTACAAAAACAAAGAATGAAATGACTCCTACTCACAGTGAGCTTGCAATCTAATGGGGAAGACAAGTATATATCTAAGGCAGCTAGGAGGCATAGTGAATAGAGCCCTGGATTTAGAATCAGGAAGATCTGAGCTGATAGTCACTTACTAGCCATGTGACCCTGGGCAAGTCACTTAACCTCAATTTCCTCATGTGTAAAATAAGGACAAAAATAGCACCTATGTCACAAAGTTGTTGTGAGGATCAAATAAGATAGCATACATAAAATGCTTTGCAAACCTTAAAGCTCTACGTAAGTGTTAGCTATTACGAGGATATTTTTGCTGTTGCTATTCAGTCATTTCAGTGGTGTTCCACTCTTCATGACCCTATGTGAGGTTTTCTTGGCAGAGATACTGGAGTGGTTTGCCAGATCCTTCTCCAGCTCATTTTACAAATGAGGAAACTGAGGCAAACAGGGTTAAGTGACTTGCCCAGGGTCACATAGCTATTAAGTAACTAAGACGAGGATTTGAACTCAGGAAGATGAGTCTTCCTGACTCCAGACTCAGTATTCTATCTACTTCACCACCTAGCTGCCCTTATTACAAGGATATATAGAATAAGTATAAAAGGAATAAATAAAAATAACTGGAAAGTGGTAAAATACTACATAATTTAAGAGAGAGAGCTCTAACAGTTTTGGGGGGAAGGGAACCCCTTTTCCACAAAACAGTTATTCAGATATTTAAAGACAGGGCTCATATCATCACCCACTCTACCCCCTACCCTCAAGCTTTCTCTTCTCCAAGATTTCCACCTAGTCCTCCCATGGGCTACTCAGCTCTAACACCATCTTGATCGCACTCCTCTGGACACACTTGAGCTTCTCAATGTTCTTCCTAAAATGTAATTCCCATAACTGAACATGGTCCTTCAGATGGGATCTGAGTAAGTGTTGAGTGAGATGAGGAATTTTACATGAGGCACAGAGACCTTAAGTGGTTTTGCCTAAGATAATGTAACTACCAAGTGGCAGAGGGGGGACTCAAACCAGCACCATTCTTCCGATATCAAGTCTTAGCACTGATTACTCAAGATACCAGTAGTCTTTTGAGAAATGGAAAGAGAGATGACCTCAGACATATGCTGAAGGAATATTTATTTGCCTTTGAGGGCTAAGGCTTTGAATGTTGAATCTCAAGTGGAAAGAAATCTATCTTCTTATGCAGAATGGTTTCATTCATTCACCTAGAGAGCTAGAAGGCTCAATGGAGAGGGACTCAGGAAGATCAGAGTTCAATACAGCCTCTGACAATTACCAGCTGTGTGATCCTGGAAAAATCGCTTAACCTTTGTCTGCCTTGGTTTCCTCATCTGTAAAATCGAAAGAATAATCCTTCCCAGGGTTGTTGTGAGGATATAATGAGATAATAGTTGTAAAGCACTTTGCAGAGCTTAAAGAACTATATAAAAGCGAGCTGCTACTGTTGTTGTCGTTGTTATTATACCAGAGTCCTCCCTCAGCTGTGAGAGCCTGACAGGTCTGCTTGAGGGTGCCTAGAGAATGGAGTCCCAAAGTAAGACTCCTTCCTACCACTTAGTGTAATAACTCAGCTAAACTGTTTGCATAACAGTGCTGCTTAGACATTTCACTGTGGGCTTGTGTGTGGGATGAAGTGAAAGCTGCACATACCATCCCCGTATTTCAGAACTTGTGTGTGTGTGTGTGTGTGTGTGTGTGTGTGTGTGTGTGTGTGTGTGTGCGTGTATGTGTGTGTGTGTGTGTGTGTGTGTGTATGTGTGAGCTCAAAACCTCATATTTGGATGAGATACTTAAATAACTTTAGACAAGTTGTGGGTAATTATGTAAGTTCTTTCCCTTCAAAGAACTTAGAAATGTCAAATTAGTTCATAGATGTAAAGCTGGAAGATTTAGAACTTTTGTCATCATTGGCCAATCCAATTCCTTATTTTGACAGAGGAGGAAACTGAGGCCTAGAAAGATCAAGTGACTAGCCTGGTGTCACCACAGAATAGAGCCAGGATTCAAACTCACAACTCAAAATCCAAATCTCTTTCCTCAGTACCTTTTCTGCACAGATTGAAATATGTGTTTGGATATCAACACCAGAAGGGCAGCTCAGTGGCACAGTGGAAGGAGTACTGGGCCTGGAGTCAGGAAGACTCATCTTCATGAGTTCAAATCTGGCCTCAGACACTTACTAGCTGTGTGACCCTAAGCAAGTCACTTAACCCTGTTTGCCTCAGTTTCCTTATCTGTAAAATGAGCTGGAGAAGGAAATGGCCAACCATTCCAGTATCTTTGCCAAGCAAACAATAAATGGGGTCACAAAGAATCAGACATGACTGAAATGACTTGAACAGCAACAAAATCAATACTAGACCTATGTTCAGGATCAGGCTTTTCTCACTAAACTAGCGGTGTGACCCTACCAGCAAATCATTTTTAGACTCAGGTTCCTTGAGAGCAGGGAATATCTTTTGCCTCTTTTTGTATCCCTGGTACTTAGCATAGTGCCTGGCACATAGTAAGTAGGAGCTTAATAAATGTTTAATGATTGAACAATGACAATAATAACAATTCTTTCACGGTTTATCTCACAGAGTTGCTGTGAGGAAGTTCCTCCAGTCCTACTCCCTCATTTTCTATTTAAGGAAACTAAAGCCCAAGGAGATTGTCACTCAAGGCCATGCAGGTCCCAAGTCCTCTGACTCCACATTCAGCACTCCTTCCACACTGATTCCAGGTCCAATATGCCTTCTCTCTCTCTCTTTTTTTTTTCCCCAATCAATGCTAGACTATGCCACACCACCTCTCCTTTAAAGCGCTTCTCCATTTGATTCTGCTGACCCTGTAACATAGAGGGCAAAGCCTTCGTGCCAGCTCAGAGAAAGCATCGTCGGTAATTAGCGTCTACTTATTCCTCCCCTCCCCCCGGGCATGTGAGTTTTGTCTCCTGTGAAGTGTATATCCCAAGCTGGAGGAGTATCAAAAGAATCTGAATATCACCATCTGGAAGTTGTGCCCGGGGTCCCAGTGGGCAGAACTAAGAAGACTGGATTTCTCATCTTCCTTTCCAAGTATATTTTTTTGGCTTTGAACCCAGCAAAGACATTTCTGGTACTTCTATCCTGCTAATATAAAACCCTAACTAACTTCATTCCTTCCTCATTTATTTTGATGTCACAAGTTCCCTTAGTGTTAGAGCTGGGAAAGGACCTCGGAGATGGTCTAGTCCACAACCCTCATATTTGCAGATGAGAATACTGAGGCCCTGGGAGTAATTGCCTGAGGTCACAGACAGCAAACCACAGAGACGGAATTGGATGCCAGGAGGGCTGACAAGTCACCAAATCACTGAATAGTAGATATCTAGCTGGAAGGTACCCTAGGGTCATCCTTATTTTCAAAGAAGAGGGAAACAGAGGCCCATGCAGATGAAATCATTTGCCTAAGGTCACCCAGTTTGTTAGTGGCAGAGCTTGGACTCGAACCCAGCCTCCTTGATTTCCAGCTAACTCTAAGTTCTTTTTCTTTCTTGGGCTTTTGTTTGGGAATTGCTTTGTTTTGTTAACATTTTTTACTTTTGCTTCCAGGACTTTGGATGGTTTATGACTTTGCTTAACCACAAAATTGAATATGCTGAAATATTCAAATTCCATCAAATTGGTGGAGCTCTTTCTTTTAAAATAGCTTTTGATTGGGTATGAAGACCTTATGGGAATCACTCCATTTTCAATGGCAAGCAAAAAATGGCCAATATAAATTACCAATTAATTTGTTATTGTTATATTGTATTTTACTAATATTACTGAAAGTTTATTGGTTAATTTGTCACTTTTCTAACTCTCATGAAACCAGTGTTTACCATGCAAACGTGCTCTTTAATTTTAAAAATTAAACAGAGAAAGTTTTGTGTTGGAGTTCCAGCTCTACCACTGGCTAGTCCTATGATGTTGGTACAAGTTATTTTTCTATCTTTAAGTTTCAAATTCCTAAGCTGTAAAATTGGAATAAAAATAATTTTTGTTCTAAAGGTTCAATTGGGAGTGGGGGAGGGGAGGAAAGGGAGAATATTTCCAGAACTGAATATGAAGTTAAAAAGAAAAAAGTAAAGATAAAGCTGTTATCATCAGCATTACCATTACTTATTATTACCATTATTATTGGGAGTTTTTTTTTATTTTGATCCTTCTCAAAGCCGAAATCACTGCCTATATCATGATAGGGGCAACAGCCAATTAAAGTTGTGCTAAGCAGCATGATAGGCAGCGGGAACTTTGTGTGCCCTGCAATCATTGTGAAGGCCTGGCAGAAATTCTGAAACAGCAGGACTTTGGCAACATCACAGGGCATCCTGATCAGTGAAATGAAATTGCTCCTATGAAAGTTGCTATCATGGGATTTCCTTTTATGTATAGATGGTGGCTAAGGGCCCTTCCAACTTTCAAGTTCTATGCTTCTGTAATCTACGAAATAAATGGAGCAGCATAGGGTCGCAAGCTAGTCCTACTCAACACTATCTTGGCTTGACACAGGGGACAATAGAACAAGCAGTGCTCCATGTTCTGGTGCCATAAGAAGGCAAAATACATCTGACCAAATCAAAACTCACAAAAGCCTAACTTTTCAAAACACTTCAATGCAAAAAGCGCTAAGGACTAAAGCAGGCAACGAATGTACATAAAATGAACTGAAGATATTACTCTATTACAGCAAAACAAAAAGTGGAAAATATCTCACCCGTGATAGTGAAGGGCTTTATAAGCTTATTGTAAACAAATGTAGGTCAACAGTATGAAACAACTTCATTCCTCCAAGGAGTAGGAATCTTAAATCTGAAGAATCTGAAGGCATTAAAAATCTTCACTTGACATGAATTACAGAACCATTACCAATTAAACAGATTACCCAAAAAATGCCAGTGTCTCAGATTATTTTGAAGAGGAAATGGGCATAGGTAAAATGAAATTTTGAAAACCACTCATTTATTTTAATGGCATAACTCCAACAAATAGATCAACTATTATTGTTTATCCTTTATTTTCAAAGAGGAACAATGATATCAGGAAGGAGAGGTCTTGATTTGCAAGTTAATTGGATTTAAGTGAGGCAGAGCTGTGCAAAGTCACCAGCTTTACCTCTCCTCCAAAGCCATCTGCGTGCAGTGGCAAGATATAGATCAGGACTGGAAATGTCTTTGGAGACAGTGGGAGACCTTGGACTTTTTAAGCTAAAGTCTTTCCAAGTTCTCACTTAGACTGAGGCAATACCCATTCAGTCATTAAGGCTAGGTCAGAAATGAAGCAAAAAATGGCCTCTTTTATCTAGCCAAAAAAAAATCCATCTGGGAAGAGAAGACCCTCAGGGTTTCTGGCCAAAATAGAAACAATTGCTATTTACACTCACTCTGAGCCATCAAAACCAAAATAATCCAAAAATCTGTCTCTGCCATAGCCATCACAGGTGAAGTTATTCTCCCATAGTATTTGAAAGAAAGCTCAAAACTTTTCAAGACCTGCACATAATGTGCTATCGCTGTTGCCATTCCAAGGAAAGATAGAGCTGTCTAAGAATATCCCTAAAGACAAATATGATGAAATTATTGTAGACTACGTAAATGAGTCAGTCAATTAACATCTAATAAGCTCCTACTGCATGCCAAGCACCATTCTAATAAAAAATAAAAGCAAAAGATGGTCCCTGCTCTAAAGAATCTCACAGTCTAATAGGAGAGACAACATGGAAACAAGTATCTATAAATATAAAAAGATGCTGGAAGATTACATCAACAACTAATAGATACTTGCACATGATATCACCCAAAGGTAATTTTTAAAATAGAATTTAGAAAACAAAAGTTTATAAGGGATTCCTGATACCCTTACACAGCAAAAACAAAAGTGAGAGTCAAATAATTCAGATAATATAGAAGCCAAAGCAGTGCAAAGAATTCAATAAACAATCTGTTATCAGTCAAAAACTATACTATTGACAATTAAGAAACAGAGAGAATATCTCCTTCCTTCCCCCCAAAAGAAGGAGAATATGGATGATTTCTCATTAATTAAATGGTCTAAAGATGTCCAGCACAACGAAAATATAAGCTGGATCAACTGCAAAACATAAAGCTCACATACTATTAATAAAAATGATTGACAGAATGATTATGCCAAGGGAGGTGACTGAAAGTCTAACTTCATGAAAAACTGGAAGGCAGCAGGACTGGGTAAGACTCATAATTATTGGATCCAATACTTTACAGCCATACAGGAATTACTACCAAAGCCCTTTACCAGTTTCTTCTCAGATAGAAGCCTGATACCCTCATTTCTTAACAAAAGGCATTACATTCTCAAAGAAAAGAATGCCAGTGGATCCTCTAAATATATGGCAATTACACTTGTACGTTACACAAAACATTCATAGCTCATGTCACTCAAAAAAAATCCATAAAAACACGAGAAAACAATAGATTGGCTGAGAAACAAACAAAGAATCCCAGGAGCACAAAAAGCAACACGTTGTTAATTCAGTGGTTATTGGACAAACCACTCAAAAGCATTGCAACATTTTACGTTGATATCACCAACAAATAGAATAGGCAAAAGTATAGTCAATGCAGAAACTATAGCTTGGGAAAGAATTAAGAGAGGGAGGGAGTGGAGGTCAGATAAGGATAAAGAACAGAGTTAGGGATCACAAGCCATAAAGAAAGATTTAATGGTAAAAGATTATGATCAGATAAATAAATTTTTGAGTTCATGTACATGGAGTATGTATGGGTAATGGCAAGGTCAAAGTTACAACCATCTCTAGAGTAGAGGAGTAGGAAAGTAAAATAGAGTAGATTGAGGACGGGTACTTGAAGCAACATCAGGATGTAGTTGAAGGGCAGAAGTTGAAGGAGGAGAATAGAAAGCCTGATATCCAGGCATTGAACTCGTTGAGGAAGAGAAGGAGAATGTCTTGGGGAAATTGATAGATAATGACCACCAGAACCTGGATTAGCTGATAAATTCAGAGAATGAAGCTCTAAGGAGTGCTTGCTGAGCAATGATGGTAGAGGTATAGTCTGGAAGTGCCAGTGGGGAGCATGGTGGATGCCAGCTCCTCCACTGCAATCAAGGTGATATAAGAGAAAGTATAACCAGTACTAGAGTATAGCTAGGTGGCACAGTAGATAAAGCACCAGGTCTGAAGTCAGGAAGACCCGAGTTCAAATTTGGCCTCAGCCACTAGCTATATGACCCTGGGCAAGTTACTTAGCCCTGTTTGCCTCAGTTTTCTCATCTGTAAAATGAGCTGGAGAAGGAAATAGCAAACCCCTCCAGTGTCTCTACCAAGAAAACCCTAAATGGCATCAAGAACAGTCAGACACAGCTGAAACTACTAAATAGCAACAGTAGCCAATACTAGAAAGGGTGGTGAGGAAAGCAGTGTTATCTTCTGATAACAGTGAATTCCAGAATATGGAAAAAGGTTGAATAGAATAAGAAGTTGAAAATGAAAGGAAGAATATTAATTATGGAGCATCTTACTCCAGAAGATGGAATAGAAGAGACAGTCAGATCTGTCGTAGGAAATTGGGGCGGTAAGTAGCGTTAACATGGATGGGAGTAAGGAAATGGCCATTTGAGCATAGGGAACAAGGTTTTTATATTGGTAGCCAGAGGCTGGAATATGCAAGCCATTGAGAATTACAGGTAGACTATCCCTAGCTGAAGAAAGGTCCAGTTAAGAAGGAAGGAAAGTGGTAATATTGAGGCCTCTGAGGCCTCAGGAGGCCCATTTCACAGCAAGCAAGGTCAGGAGGCTGTGGCTCCTTACCCACTCTTGAGAAGATTCTAGGGAATGATAGGTAGAAGAGGGTAGAACTGTATAGAAGAACAACCAGGATACCATGGAAGCTGGTGAGTAGATAACATACTACCTGGACCTAGCATTAGAGATACCATGGGCAAGGTTGATAAATGTTCTCAGAACACGCAAATAAATGGACAGAAATACTTTGGGGATAAAAATGTCCCACTTAATGAACAGTTAAGGCTAACAACACTTCTGCGGATTTGTCGAATGAAATAAAAAATATGTTGTCTTCAAACAGTACCTATGAAACAGCTAAGATCCAAGAGCTGGATCAAAGGCTCTCCAAATGCTATCTTTACATGAACTCCACTAGCAAGATGTCAATAAAGAAACAGTCAAAAAATGGATGAGTCAGGAGGATTTGTTTAGGGGAACAGAAGGATTTGTGATGGCCACTGAAGGCTGGGTCACCAACGCTAGACATTAGAGAAAGGTTGCCCTCAGTCACTCATTGTTACAGATTAAGCAGTGAAAGGGTAGAACCTGCAGTTAATCACTAGAGATTAAGAAAATTTATTATTTGCCATATACCTAGAGGGACATGATCAGATGACTAGAATTATAATCCAGAACTTTGCTGTCCCTAATAAGTAAATAGAAAACAACTCTCCACATTGTAGTTATGAACCTTCAAATATCCCTGACATTTTAACAAACAAATTGTAATGGAAATAAGATGAACTGTTCTCTACAACTACTCAGGTAAAACACAGAGCCATAAAAATTTTTTTCAACATGTCAACATGCTGAATACTCATAATTCCCAAGATACGTGGAATAAAAAGCTTTCAAAATGTAGAGACTAAAGGAGAAAATTAAAACCATGTGGTAAAAGGACAAAGTACATGTCATCCTTTGTTATCTTGTCTGCTACTGGAGTTGGCCCAAAGGTGCTTATCAATGAGCCTACTGAAGATGTGCTCACATCCAAATTTTGCTGTTGCTATTCAGTTGTTTTCAGCCATGTCTGATTCTTTGTGACCCCATTTGGGTTTTCTTGCCAAAGATAACTGGAGTGATTTGCCATTTCTTTCTCCAGCTCATTTTACAGATGAGGAAACTAAGGTAAACAGGGTTAAATGACTTGCCCAGGGTCACATAGCTTGGAAGTGTCTGAGGCCAGGTTTGAACTTAGGAAGATGAGTCTTCATGACTTCAGGCCTGGCACTCTATCCACTGTGCCACCTAGCTGGCCTAAACTCTCACATCCCAACACTTTCATTCAATGACCCCAAAAAAAAAAATCCTTTCATCCATTTGCAACAATAGTCTGTAGAAGGTTAAATACAAAAGAATAATAGCAAAAGATATCAATTTGCCTTCAGTCCATTTCTATGTGAATTCCATCAAAAAAGATGAAAAGGATAACAATAACAATAATACTTGGCCTTGATACCTCACAAGATTGTTGTGAGGAATGAACTTTATATACTGTAAAGTACTCAAAAATGGGTTGTCTTCTTTTTAACTATTAGACATGGTATTATCATTATTACTACAGTATCTCACCTTAAATTAAAAAAATAAGTTGTAGTTTTATTGGTTTATTTTGTTGTTGCTATTGTTTTGTGCACATGTGCATGCATGGGAGTGCATGTGTGCAAATGTGTGTGTATGAGAAATTTTGAATGCTGTGAATAAATTCACTTACCTTGGCAGTATACTTTCCAGGGATGGGACGTACACATAGATGATGAGGTTGATGCGTGCATTGCCAGAGCTAATTCAGTGTTTGGGAGGCTCTGAAGGAAAGTGTGGGAGAAAAGAGGTATCACGCTGCCTACCAAACCGAAGGTCTCCAGAGCCATTGTGCTGACCTCATTGTTATATGCCTGTGATACCTAGACAGTCTACCAGTACCATGCCAGAAAACTGAACCAATTCCATTTTAATTGTCTTAGGAAGACTCTTAAGATCACCTGCCAAGATAAGGTACCCAACACTAAGGTCCTTTCTCAAGCTGAACTACCAAGCATTCAAACTCTACTGCAGAGGGCACATGTCTCATGGGCTGGCTATGTTGTTTGAATGCCAAACATACATTTGCCTAAAAGACTATTTTATGAAGAACTACCACAAGGCAAGCGCTCACACGAAGAAGCAAAACAAGGACATTCTCAAGGTCTATGAAAGAATTTTGGAATTGATTGTGAGACGTGGAAGACACTGACACAGGACCGCCCAGAGTGGTATGCCCACATCAAAGAAGGCGCTGTGCTCTATGAGCAAAACAGAATTGCAATAGCTCGAAAGAAATGTGAGATGTGCAAATTTAGAGACAGTTCCACTCCAAATGTTCATATGACTATTTGTGCCTGATCTGTGGTAGAGCCTTCTGAGCTCACATTGGTTTGATCAGCCACAGTTGGACACACTGTACCTTGACCCCAACATAGTGTTGTCATTTTGGGTCCTCTTCAAGCACTAAGGACAACAACCATGTGAGTGTGTGTGTGTGTGTGTGTGTGTGTGTTTTACAAAGAGATCTACATGTACTCATTCACGGAATCTCAGAGTTGGAACAAGCCTTTCACCTCAGAGACCATCTATCCCAATTGTGCCTGAACAGAAATCTTCTCTATAGCATTCTTGACAAGTTGTCATTCAGCCTTTGCTTGCCTTTCAGCCTAGTGCTGTAATAGGGAACTCATTAACTCATGAGGCTGCTCATTTTACATTGAAATCTCATTACATTAAAAAAAAACCCTTAGATTTGCCATGTAATCACTGAATGCCTTTCCCCCTAAAAGCTCAGATAATTTAACAATCTAATATTCATTCTCCCCAAAACTCCCTGAAATGTGAATCCTGAGTCAGTCCGAGGTTAGCCACATTAACTTCCTATGTGACCCTTGAATAAGCCTGTTCACCACTTGAGTTTCAACATCCTCATCTGTAAAATGGGAGGGGAGAGGTAATAGTGGAATTTTTTCTAAGGTCCCCTCCAACTCCAATCTTCTATTAAGTGTAAATCTAAAGAGAAGACCTATGTCTTGTATTATAATGGAAAACACATTGGACCTGGAGTCAGAAGTCCTGAATGTGCATTCCAGTTTTATCATGAAACATCAGTCTAATGTTAGACAAGTTAATTCACCTCTCTGGGCCTCAGTTTCCTTCTCTGTAAAATCGGCATACCACATACATAGAGCATGGGCCAAGTATGACACAGCTAGACATATCCAGAACATGTTATGCACATCTATGAATGTAGGAATAATTAAAATCACACTGTTTCCTGAAATTGCTTCCAGGGTCAAATGTGGCACATTTTATTAAGAAGGAGAGAAATGACCCCTCTCTACCAATGCACGTTTTCATAGCTTACAAAGCATTTTATCAACAGAGGGAAAAGTTATGCCTCTTCTTAGAATCACTCTCTAGACCTCCAGGGCTTCCTTTTTAGCCCCAAGTAAAATCCTACCTTCTACAAGAAGCCTTCCCCAACTCCTCTTAATTCCAGTGCCTTCCCTCTGTTAATTATTTTCTATTTATCTTATATATAGCTCACTTTGTATATATTTGGTTGAATGTTGTCTCTCCCATTAGATTGTAAGCTCCTTAAAAGTAGGGAATGTTCTCTGCACACACTCCCTCTCTCTCTCTCTCTCTCTCTCTCTCTCTCTCTCTCTCTCTCTCTCTCTCTGTATATATGTATGTATGCAGCTTGTATTTACTTTGAAAAATACAAATTTATTCATTTTATATTTTTTCTCTCTATAAACAGATATAGAGATATATGTTCTTTTTTGTTGTTTCCCCCATTAAAATGTAAGCTCCCTGACAGGAAGTATTATTTCACGCTTTATATTTGATTATCCCCAGCACTTAGCCCAATGCCCAGCACACAATAGGCACTTAATAAATATTTATTGATTGAAGCATTTATTAAGCTCCTATTATATGCCAGACATTGTTCTAAGATCTGGGGGTTCCAAATAGAAAGAATGAAATAGCTCTTCCTTTCAGGGAGCTTACATTTTAATGGGGAAACAACAAAGGGTACATCTTTCTTTCTTTCTATCTACCTATCTGTGTGTGTATGTATGTATACGTATATACTAGAGAGAGAATAAATATAAAGTGAATAAACACAAATATATGCGAAGTAGTTAAATACAAGGTAGTTTGGGAGGGAGGGCACTAGTAGTTGGGGCATCAGCAAGAACATCATGTAGAACGTGGTGTTTGATCTGTGTCTTGACCCTGGTGTCCTTGGACGGGGGAGCAGCCAGGGGAGCCACAGACAGCCCCTACCTCTATTCCTCCCCTTCCCTTTTAAAGCTCTAAGAAAAATAATTTGGGGTTATTTACATAACCTGGGCCAGATGCCCTGGAGAAAGATGAAAGTCAAGTGAAAAGAGAACCAGAGTGCCCTTCTGAGCCACAAAAGGAGATGTTGAGGGTGAGCAAGAGGCTATAAGCCAACCCAAAGCAGAAAACAGAGAAGCATTTGAGTAGCCCAAGAAGGAGGTGTTCACACCTAAAGAGGCTCTTTGTGTAAAGGGTGGGGCTGTGGGATCCAGGCATAAAAAAAGCAGAGGCACTCAGTGTCCCAGATGCAGAAGAGAGCTGGAAGAGAATCAGCTGAGGCTCCAGCAGCTCAACCCCTGGTACCTAGAGAGGAGGTGATTAGCACTGCTGAAGGAGAGCAACAAAGCCCAGCTGAGCACACGAACAGTGATGAGAAAAGTCCATGATGCTTGCCAGCAACAGAAGGCAGAGGCAGCAGCAGTAGAGTTCAAGTCTTGGAATAAATATTTGTCCCGACAACGAAGTAGCAAAAGAGGAAGTGTGTCCTAAGCAGAAATGGAGACAATCAAATAACATGGTGGTGACTGTATATTTAAGAAGGTTCATCAGGATGATGATGGGCCTTCAGATTATGCCATGTGAGGGTCACTGAAGGACCTGGGAATGCTTATCCTAAAGAGTAGAATTTGCAGCCATATTGTTATGCTTCGGTTGGTTCATGGTATGACCAATTAAGGTACCAGTACAGATTGTAACACGCCTTCTTATCCTGTGCTATCCTTGGTGATATCCTTTGTGGGGGGGCAGTGGGGAAGGGGGAGAAATTCAGTTTTGATATTGGTTTTTGGAGGCTGGAAGTGCTGTGGCCACTCACAGTAAATTCTACTATTGGTTGGCAAGGGAGCTTTAACCTCTTCTGTTTCTGACCTGCCTCCTCAGTCAGCCAATAGTGATTCATCATATTGGTGCAGGTGCACCTCATTGGCTAGCTCAGTATACCTCAGAACTCGTGAGCTCAAGTGATCCACCAGCCTCAACCTACCCAGCAGCAGGAATTACAGGGGTGTGCCACAACTCCCAGAATTCATGTCCTTCTGTAATTTATTCCTAAAATACTCCTCAGTACACTGAAGGTCTTCTGTGTTGTTGTTCAGTCATTTCAGTTGTGACCCCATCTGGGGTTTTCTTGGCAGAGATACTGGAGTGGTTTGCCATTTCCTTCCCTATCTCATTTTACAGATGAAGAAACTGAGGCAAACAGGGTTAAGTGATTTGCCCAGGATCACACAGCTAAGTGTCTGGGGCCAGATTTGAACTCAGGAAGATAAGTTTTCCTGACTCCAGGCCGGGCACCCTATCCACTGTGCCACCTAGATGTGAATAACAACACAACAAAGGCATTCTCCTTATTTTAATCTCCTCACTAAGTAACAAATCCACTTGCTTTTCTTGTTATATATGCCCTTGCTCCTATCTTCTGTAGTAGTTTTTAGATGCAAATTATCTCTGGCAATGTGCTATAGCCTAGTTACACCCACCAGGCAGTTTCGCATTGCCATTTGGTCATCTTTTCCATGGTTCAATCATATAGCATCACCAGGAGAATATTGGTGTTAAAAAGATGGTTTTGAGGGAGGAATCGTTCAAAATGTTGTGCTGTTCTCACATTCAATATCACCCACTCAACTCCTCCTATGCAATTCTAGGCCCAGATCATTGTCTTAGCTGCGGCTCCTATGCAAGGTATATGTCCTGATTAACTCAGTGGGCTGCCCACTCAACTGCATGGCATATGCATGTTCCTAGATAATCTAAAAACTATGTAGTTCTTAGCACCCTTTGCCCCCTTTTCTCTGACTCTACTACCATCTCTGAGGAAATGAAAAGGATCTGCATAAAACTATTGTATCTTTTCATCTGTTTCATGGGTCATTATTGGCAGAATTCTTCATCTGGTAACCAATCTGCTAATAATAGCTAGCATTTATATAGAGCTTTAAAGTTTGCAAAGCACTTTACATACATTCTCTCATTTGATCCTCACAACAAACCCAAGAAATAGGTGCTACTACTATCCCTATTTCACAAATGAAGAAACTGAGGCAGAGGCTAAGTGACTTGACCAGAGTCACTCAGAAGTCCCTGAGGCAGGATTTGAACTCAGGTGTCTCACTTTATCTCCTGGACGGCAAGGACTATGCCTGAAGCTTTACTGCTTGACAGAAGCTATTAGAGATTTCATTCTACTAACAAGAACCCAGGGTCACCTCAAACCTTACCTGGCATCAGTAAGGAAGGAAGTAGGAGAGTTTCAAAGCATGCGGAAAGAGAATAAAAGCATTGGAAAGTTTCTTGGAAAAGGGATTAGACTAGTTCTGCTTGGCTCCAGAGAGAAGAATTAGGAACAATGAGTGCATGTAGATAAAAAGCTTCCTATAAAAAGAAAACTTTCTCGAATCAGAGCCCACCCCACCCCCACCAAAGTAGAATGAACAGCCTCAGGAGGTAATGAGTTTACTGTCACTTCAAGGAAATGTTATATAGTAGAACTATGACTGGGTTTGGCATCAGAGGGCACAAATCTGAATCTCAGCTCTGCTGCTTACCACCTGTCCAACCCTGGGCCAGTAATTTTCACCTGTCTGGGTCTCAGATTCCTCATCTAGAAAACCCAAGGAGAGGGACAGGATATCATCGCTATGGCCCCTTCAGCTCTTACTCCGAGATAATACTCTTCCAGTAAAAACTGGACAGCCACTTATTGTAGGGGGATTTCTGTTCAGGTACTGGTTGGGTTAAATGACCTTTGAAGTCTCTTGTGCTTCTGAGATTCTGAGTCTTTTAAATGCAATGCTTCTGGCCTTCTCTTTTCTTCCAGTGTCAGAGAGGTGAACCTCCGATGCCAGGGTAACAAGAAATAAACAACATTTTAAAAGCATTTAACTTGGCCAAATAGGCAGATGCTAATTTTCTTATAAAGCTGGTAATCTCTCTCATGCCTTACTATTTTTAATGTGCTGTAAAAACTAATTAGTACTTTGGGGTGTGGTTTTTTTTTAACAGATAAAACAACACCTCTTCAGCTTAAACCAATGAAGGTAAGCATTCCTTTTTTTTAAATTTTTTTTTCCTGGACCTAATCTTGGAACAGCTTTAAAAATCAAAAGTATGACTTCTCGAATATCATAGATGGTAGTCTCAGAATTTTTGTCTTTAATTTAGCTTAGTTTCACGTTGAACAATCAAGGAATGTGGTATGGCAGAATTCCAACTTCTTGGCCGTGTGACAGGTAGCAAGTCACTTTTACCTCTCTTCATTTTCCTCACCAACAAAATGGGAGTGAAAATTCATACTATCTTCTTGGATGATGCCTACTGTCATCCTGATCTTCTATAGGAGTCAGTGTCCTCCCTTAAAACAACAACAAAAAACCTTGTGGGAATTCTAGTTAAACATGAGTAAATAAGTTTGGGAGATTGATATAGTAAACAGACTATGGATATATAAAATCAATATCCACCTTAGAAACAAAGAATTCAAGTTAGTGACCATCTAATATAAACCAAAAGGAAAAGGAATCCCCACTATAAAGTTTCTAAAAAGAATTGATCCAGCTTCTGGTAGAGACCTCAAGTTGACCTATTGCCTCTTAATTTGCCCATCCCTCTTCTGTTTGTTAAGTTTTTCTTGATATCTTACAGATAAGTTTCTGTGAATACTACTTAAAACTCAAATTTGATCTATCCTCTAATTTGAATGTTATTTTGATCAAGCATAGATCGGTTTACAATTGACTGAACTCTTACCTCAATCATCCATGTCTGTATTGCAAACTTCCAGTGAATGAATTAATGAAAAGCATTTATTAAGTGTTTTCTACATGCTAAGCACTAAAGATACAAATACAAATGAGAGCCAGTCCCTGCCCTCAAGGAGCTTACATTCTTTATTTCTGTTTTGACTTTGTCTGTTTGACCTAGGCTGGAAGTACAGTGGCCATTCACAGGTCAATCCTACTGCTGATCATCAAGGAAGCTCTGACCTGCTCCTTTTCTGACCTGGGCCTGTTTGCCCTTCATTCCACAGCCGGGTGGCATCCCACTCTCAGGGATTCACCATAACAAGTGCTAGATATAGTGCCAATACTGACTGGCTATAGCCCTTCAGAACTCCCAAGCTCAAGTCATCCACCTGCATCAGTAGCAGTGATTATGGGCCAGTGGATACCAGAGCACAGAAGAGTGGTGGTTTGGGAAAGGAGTTTGGGTCTGGGCTAAGTACAGGGATGATGAGTTGATCTGTAGGGAAGCTGACTGATAAATCCTTTCCCCCAAAAGCAATAGCATTGATTCTGATTTAAATACCCCAGGAAGGATGTAGAGGGAAGGATAGGGGAAATGCAATATTTCAGGAAGGTGAGGATGCAACATGGTCAAGTGACTGAAGCAGCTACCTATGGGGAGCAATCACCAATCAGGATGGCACAGCCAAACTAGCATTTCCCAAGCATGTTGTCTCTCTGTGATGCTGTCAGGGAGTTGGGGAAGCAAGGTGCATGATGCTGGTTGTACAAATACCTCAAATACAAATACCAGGAATATATAGAATGTTCCAAAAGGGTCTGAGAAGCCCTTCTTTTATCTCTATTCAGTGAGGAAGGGAGGGCATTTCTTTCCATGAAAAAGCACCAGAGCTACTATTTTGACTGATGTCTCACCAGGGGCATGAGGGGCAGCAGGAAGGGGGGGGAGGTAAGAAAACGAAGCAACTTCTAGTTCTCATCTCGAGAGTGAAGGATCTGGACCTGATAGAGTCTAGCCCCTAAAACTGAGAGAACAACACTGCACCAAAAAGAATGTCATCTTTGCAATTCATTGAACCAAATGAAGCAATTAGGTGGGGCTGTTCTGAAGCTGTCTTTTTAATGGAAAGAATTCCCCAGACTTAGAGTGGTCTGCAAAATGAGACTTTGACAAGAGGAAGTTCTGCTCTCGTACTATTTTGAGTTTGTCTATATGGCCAACAAACCACTCGTATTCAAAAGAGGCATAATTGGCAATATGGCTATTACTGGAGAGCTGAACTCACTTGAAGACCCAAAAGGGTCAAAGGAGAGTAATATAATTGGCTCACTCTGCTCCCCATACTCAGGCCCTGGTGAGGGATATGCTGTGTAAAGATAGAGGCAGCTAGATTGTACCATGGACAGAGCACTAGGCCTGAGGTCAAGAAGATCCAAGTTCAAATATGGTCTCAGATATTTACTAGCTGTGTGACCCTGGGCATGTCACTTAACCTCTGTCTGCCTCTGTTTCCTGGACTGTAAAATGGGGATAATAACAGTACCTGAATTGCAGGGCTCTTATGATGATTAAATGAGATAGTTATAAAGCGCTTAGCTTAGTGCCTGGCACACAGTAGGCAGTATATAAATGTTTATTCCCTCCCCTCCCCACCAACTCTAAAGAGTTATATAAGTACAAGTGATTGTTTTGAATATTGAGCTTGTTTTTTCAGGTATAAATAAAGTGGGTTTTGCCACAACTTGGACACAAGTGATTGACCACAGTACTAGTCATAGATCTTGTTCTATTGGGTAAAATCACAATTTACTTTGACAAACTCTAAAATCTCCAAGAGATCCTCCAGGAGAGGACCTAGGCTAGCATCTGGATTCTGATTCTTACTCCCTGGATGTGATCTTAAGAAAATATTTTCATCTCTGTTGGCCCAATTTTTCTCATCCGTAAAATGAGAACTGAACCAGGGCATCTCCAAGGTTCCTTTCAGCTCTGACATCTTATGACACTAAGACATTCTAGTGATTTTCCCTGAAGACAATTTTTTAAAGCCTTGCTATAAGCTAACTGTGTCTATACATTTAGAGAACACATTCCAGATTTGTGATTTCACTGGTATAAGGAAAATCCTCCTACCAATACAGATTAGCAAATATCCTGCAACTTTTATTCTTTTTGGTGAGGCAGTCGGGGTTAAGTGACTTGCCAAGAGTCACACAGCTAGTAAGTGTTATGTGTCTGAGACCTGATTTGAACTCAGGTCCTCTTGACTCCAAGGCTGGAGCTCTATCCACTCTACCACCTAGCTGCCCCTTGCAACTTTTATTCTTAAAGAGTTGTCTGGGATACTGAGAGTTTAATCAACCTGCCAGTAAGTATCAGAGAACCTCAAACCTGTTGGTGGGTTAGAGGGAAGTCTACCCCAAGCATGTAAAGACTTCCCTGACAAAATGGGTGAATGAGAACAACAGCCACGAAGGCACTTGAAGCAGGCACTGTGGAACACTTAGAGCTTGGTAGACATGGAAAACAACAAGGTCAATCACTGAATCCTGGGCCATCAGCCCAATATCTTGGCTTTTGTCCTGCCACTGGACTTCAGTGACTCAGAAAGAGAGGGCGAGGCTGAAGACTTTGCACAACTCTACCTCACTTAAATCCAATTCACAAGCAAGTCAAGATATCACCCTGTGATGTCACTGGTCCTCTTTGAAAAAGAGGGACAAACAAAACAACAAAAACAGCATAAATATAAGGTGAATAAATACAAAGCAACTAAATATGTTGTAGTCTGGGAGACAGGGAAGACACTGTTGGGGGCAATCAAGATATATTTCATAGAGAAGATGGTGCTTGAGCTGCATCTTAAGGGATGACTTTTTAATCTGGAGATTCATCAGTGTGGGTCCTGCCCCCACCAACACAGGTCACAACTCCTTCACAATTTAATAGTTGGTGTTCATGAGGTTTTTTGGCTGAGAAAATTCATCACCTTATGTCCATACCTTTGACAATATGGCCCCCCACACACACTTGGTTAGATCGGTCTTCATATTAACAAAAAAAAAAGGAATCTAGTTCCAGGATTATACTCATTGCTTTTCCTTCCACAAGAAAATGTGCTCCTCTAGCATCCCCGTAGAAGGTCACCTCTATGCAACTCAGAGACACCAGACAAGGAATTTCTCTTTAAAAAAAAAAATTATGGTAAATTCAAAAATACAATACAAGGCTATGTTGTATGGTAAGAAAAACCCACAGACTATCTTTAATTCTAGCCACCTGATTGTGTCTTTCTAAGTATCTAGTAGGCACTAAATTTTTGCAATCTATAGTTATTATTGTACAATCCCCATCATTTTACTGAGCAGTTGGGTGGCACAGAGGATAGAGTGCCAGGCCTAGAATCAAGAAGATTCATCTTCCTGAATTCAAATCTGGCCTCAGGCACTTACTAGCTATGTGACCCTGGGCAAGTCATAACCCGGTTTGCCTCAGTTTCCTCAACTATAAAATGAGCTGGAGAAGGAAATGGCAAACCACTCCAGTATTTTTGCCAAGAAAAAACCCAAATGGGGTCATGAAGGTCAGACAGGACTAAAATGAATGAACAGCAACACCATTTTACTGTAAGTTCTGCATTGGTCTATGAATGTGGAGGCCCTAAGGCTAACCTCTCTGTAATTTCTAGTATCAATGATGTGATACTGGATGGCTATAATAAGCTCTTCCATTTCAATAAACAAATCAACATGACTCAGCCATTTGTTGGATGCTTCTCTTTCAACATTTTGCTGGCTTGAGACTGTTGAGGTTTAAAGGTTTAGGGGAACTGGGACCCCAAAATCACAACACATGGGTCCTGTCTGAATGAATTTGAACCAAGCCTTCTTTCAGACAAAGACAAGGTTTATTAAAGATCTGCCATATTGGCTAGACTGTTAAGGAATCTAAGCATTTGTATCACTAATGCTGGCAGGTCAGATTTTAAAAATCTGAGTCCTTGGCTAGACTCTTAATGAATCTGAGCACCTTGTACAGAAAGACTGTGGGAGGGATCTAGGAGTGGCCAAGTAGTTTGGGGTGACTGGAGGAGGGGTCTAAGGAGGATCTGGATGGGAGAGGCCAGCCAGGGACCTGGACTGCTTGGCCAAGGGAGGATGAAGTCTAGATAGGATTAAGGGTGGGAAGTGGCCAGAGGCCACTGGGAGGCAACCTAACAGAATTGGGAGATCAGGCATAGCCAAAATGAAAGGCTGGTTGAGTGATTATAGCCTCAGGCAAATGCCAGATATTTGGATTTTCTTTTTTGGGGTCCAGATCCCGAAGATATGCTCTTTTCCTTTCAGGTGTTCAGATCCCATCCCCATCAAGACCTCCTGCTCCAACAGAGAAAACCTTTGCCCTTCTCTGCCCACCTGCCTGCCCGACCACAACATTTCTATCTTCTGTCTGTCACTGCTCAGGTACTGCATGTTGGTCTCTGGCCCCCACATTTCTGTCCTCTCCTGGCTATATCTGTGTCTGGCCTCCATATGTCTGCTCATCACATGTTCATCCTCTCAGTTCTGATCAGGCTCCCATGTGGTTAGCCCTAGGTTCCTCCCCCTGGTCTCACTTCTCTGTACCTAGCTCCAATATATCCTTGAACTGTGTACTGGCCTTCTTTCCATGGGTATCCCCCCTTTTCTTCCTCTCTCCCTTCCTCCTTTCCCCATGTCCTCAGGAAAATTGTCATTATGAAAAAAATCACTTTATATAGAGGTCTGCAGCAATTACATACCTACATAAAGTAAGAACCATCTGTGGTTCAGGCATGAGGTAATGAGGACCTGCACCAAGGTGGCAGTCAGCAGAAAGAAGAGTGTATATATGAGAAATGTTAGAAAGGCAAAGTTGAAAGTCTTTGGCAACAGATTAAATATGGGGGAGCCTAGAGGAATGAAAAGAAAGTAAGGAGCGGAGGATGGCCTCTAGGTTGTAAGCCTGGGTGACTAGGAGGATAGTGGGCCCCTTGACAGCAATAGTGAAGTTTGAAAGGGTGGAGGATTTGGGGAGAAAGATAATGAGTTTAGTTTGGGATACATTGAGTTTGAGATGTCAGAGATGTCCAGTTTAACATTCCTAACAAGCAGTTGGAGATTTGAGTCTAGGAGTTAAGAGACAGGTTAGGACTGGATAAATAGATCTGAGAACTATTAGAAAGATGATAGTTCAATTTGTCGAAGGTGATATCACCAAGTGAAAAGTATTGAGGAAGAAGAGAAGAGGCCCAGGACAGATTCCTAGAGGACTCCTATAGCTGGAATGATCTGAACAAAGATACAGCAAAGGAAACTGAGAAGTCAGACAGGTGGGAGAACCAGGATAGAGAAGTGTCCTGGACACCTAAAGGGAAGAAAGTTACAAGGAGAAAAGGGCGATCAACCATGTCAAAGGCTGCAAAGATATCGAGATGGATGGGCACCAAGAAAACTACTAGATTTGGCAAGTAAGAGATCATTGATAACTTTGAACAGAATAATGAGGTGAGAAGCTGAGTAGTAAAGAGAGGAAGAAGAAAGAAGGTGGAGGTACCTATTGTGTCATGGTTATTAACATTCTCTGGGAGTTTGGCCTCAGGTGGGATGGAATCCTCTCCGGCCATTAATGTTATGCAAGTTTTCCTTTTCACATTTGATCAAATTGGTATTTTCTTTGTTTTGAATTTCTTTTAATCAATCACATAGACAATCAGAAATTTTCTGCATCTACATTCTTTGCGCCTCTCTCTCCTTTGTTAAGTTTGTCTTCATTAAGCCTTTGTTATAAGCTTTTTGGTTGATATTGAGTTATTTTGTTCTTTGCACTGCTTTTGACTTTGACTTTGCACTGTTTTTTGCCTCAACCTTTCGGCTTTCACTTACTATTGTTCAGAGAATTTCAGAATTTAAGAGTCAGAAGACACTTGAGTGACCATCTAGTCTAACCCACACAAGAAAGAAATCTGCACTATTAACACCACCAACCAGTGCCCTTCCAAGTTCTGCGTACGCCCTCTGAGGATGGAGCAATCCACCACCTCTCAAAGCAAATCATTCTGCTTTTGGATACTCTAATTTTTTTAGCTTGCCCCATTGAAAGTTCTACCTATTGCTTCTGATTTTGCACTCTGAGGTCACATAGAATAAGTCTAATCTCTGACCTTCAAACACTTAAAGATATCTATCATATCATCCTGAGCCTTCTCCTCTCCTAGCTAAATATCTCTATTTCCTTCACCACCCTGGTTACCTTCCTCTGGGCCCCCTGAAGCACATCAATGTCCTTTTAAACAACAACCAAAAAAGTATAGTCCTGACTTGAATATTGTTGTGTGGGACAGCACCTCTAAATCAGTTAAACTCAGAGACTTCTCAAGGTGGAAGCAAAAGTTACTTTTTATTACAATCTTGTGAGAAGTGGCATCTGCTCCCCCAGTACACTTCCAGGAGAAGATAGGCAAGGCACAGGAAGCAAAATGAGATTATGTACCCTAATGGAAAAAAAAAAACCTCCACCCACCACTATTCCTTACTCCCATTGGCTGGGGAGGTGGGTTTACATTCTAGGAGCGAAAATTCAAAGACAAAGAACAAGGAAACAGGGTATAGCCAATCCAAACATACATGTCCTTATTTAGTAAACCTAATGCTGACATAGCAGTGGTGTGGTGATCAGGAGGGGGTTTAGGGCTGAATTCCCATGAGTTAGGTAATTCCTAGGAAACCGAAATTTACTGCAATTTCCCCTCCCTAACCCCCTTCCCCCTTATCCCAGAGACAAGAAAATGTGGGAAGCTAAGGGCAAGCAGTTCAGGTTGGGGGCAGGGCTTATTCTTTCTGTTCTGTGCTTAAAAACAGGGTCTCAGCAGGGAAGGATTTTGAAAGCAATAATGAAGAACTATTAACAAGAACTATTGACCTTTGAGGAGGCTTCACTTCTGAGAGTTCATCTCTCACATTGTCTTCTAGACAAGTTCTCACAAAGACAGTCCCAGCGTACTGAGGGATTATCATGTTCCTATTCCTAGAAGGTATATCTTTCTTAATACAGACCAAAATCAAATTAACTTCCTTGGCTGCCACTTTACATTATGACTCATTAAGCTTACAGCTCACTAAAACCCCCAGATCCTTTCCCAGAACAACTGCTATCTGTCCATACCTTTCTCGTATTGTTTTTATGAAACTGACTTTTTGTACCCAAGTGAAAGACTTCACATTTATTCCTACTGAATTTCATCTTATGAGATTAAAAATAATCCTTAAACTTGTCAAGATTTCTTTGGCTACTAACTCTGACATCCAAGGTGTTATTTATTCTTTCTAGCCATGTTATAGACAAATTTGATGAGCATGCCTTTATCCAAGTCACTGATACATAGAGCAAAGAACATATCCTTGGAGTGTTCCAGAGGAGACCTCCTGCCACATTGCAATTGAACCATTAATAACTCTACTTTGAATCAGACTGTCCAGCCAAAGGATGACAAAAGGTGACACTAGAGAAGGAGATGGCAAACCACTCCAGTATCTTTGCCAAGAAAACTCCAGGGACAGTACTAAAATGATAAAAGAGATGACATCAGAAGATGAGCCCCTCAGGGTAGAAGGTGTCCAACACTACTTGGGAAGACTGGGGGACAACTACAAGTAGCTCCAGGATTAATGAAGTGACTAGGCCAAAGCTAAAAGGAAACTCAGCTGCAGTTGCGTCTGGTGATGAACAGAAAGTCCAGTGCTGTACAGAATGATATTGCATAGGAGCCTGGAAGGTAAGATCTATGAACCAAGGAAAGCTAGATGTGGTCAAATAGGAGATGAAAAATTTGAACATCAATATTTTGGTTGTTAATGAACGTAAATGTATGGGAATTGGTGAATATAATTCAGGTGATCACTACATATGCTACAGAGTAACCCTCATAGTTAATAAAAGTGTGAGAAAAGCAGTAGTGGGGTATAATCTCAAATATAATCAAATGATATCTGTTCAAATTCAAAGCAAACCATTCAATATCACAGTAATACAAGTCTATGCTCCAACCACTGATACAAAAAAGGCTAAAGTTGACTCTATGAAGACCTTCTAGAAACAACACCAAAAAAAAAAAAAGATGTCATATTCATCATGGGAGATTGGAACACTAAAGCAGGAAATCAAAAGATAATTAGAATAACAGGCAAGTTTGGGCTGAGGGTACAAAATGAAACAGAGCAGAGACTAAGACAGTTTTGTCAAGATAACTCACTGGTTATAACACACTTTTTCAACAACCCAAAAGGTGACTACACATGGACATCACCAGATATTCAATATTGAAATCAGATTGATTATATACTTTGCAGCCAAAGATAAAGAAGCTCTATACAGTCAGTTAAAACAAGACCTAGAGTTGCCTGTGGCTCCGGTTATGAGCTTTTTATTGCAAGATTCAAACTTATATTGAAGAAAGTAGGTAAAATCATCAGATTATATAGGTATGACTTAAATTACATCCCTTATGAATATGAAGTGGAGGTGATGAATATATTTAAGGGATTAGATCTGGTAGATAGAGTGCCTGAATAACTATGGGCAGAGGTTCATGATATTGTACAGGAGGCAGCAACAACAAAACATTCTAAAGAAAAAAGAAGAGCAAGAAAGCAAAATGGCTATCTGATAAGGCTTTACAAACAGCTGAGGGAAAAAAGAAAAGGAAAGGGAAAAGGGAAAAATATTCCCAACTGAATGCAGAATTCCAGAGAATAGCAAGGAAAAATAAGGTTTTCTTAAATGAGCAATTCAAAGAAATAGAAGAAAACGATAAAATTAGAAAGACAAGTGATCTCTTCAAAAAAATTAGAAATATCAAGGGATATCAAAAATGCAAAAATGAACATGATAAAAAATCATAGGGATTTAACAGAAACCGAAGACATTAAGAAGAGGTGGCAAGAATACACAAAAGAACTATACAAGAAAGATCTTAACATCCCCAATAACCATGATAGTGTGGTTTCTGATCTAGAGCCAGACATCCTGGAGAGAGAAGTCAAATGGGCCTTGGGAAACACTGCTAACAATAAGGCTAGCGGAAGTGATGGAATTCCAGCTGAGCTATTTAAAACCCTAAAAGATGATGCTGGTAAAGTGCTGTACTCAATGTGCCAGCAAATTTGGAAAACACAACAGTAGCCACTGAATTGGAAAAGATCAGTTTATATCCTAATCCTAAAGAAGGGCAATGCCAAGATATGACCAAATTACAAACAACTGTACTCATTTTACATGCCAGCAAGCTAAGCTTCAGCAATGTGAACCAAGAATTGCCAGTGGAACAGGGTGATTTTCAGAGGCAGAGGAATGAGAGACCAAATTGCCAACATTTGCTGGATTATGGAGAAAGCAAAGGAATTCCAGAAAAACATATACTTCTCCACTGACTACACTAAAGTCTTTGTGTCAATCATGACAAAATGTGGCAAGTCTTCAAAGAGATAAGAGTACTAAATCATCTTTTCTCCTGAGGAACCTATATGCAGGTCAACAAGCAACAGCTAGAACCAAACATGGAACAGCTTATTGGTTTAAGATTGGAAAAGGAGTATGATAAGTATGTAACCTTTTTTATTTAACTCATATGTAGAGTACATCATGTGAAATGCCAGGATGGATGGATCAAAAGCTGGAATTAAGGTTGCCCACAGAAATATCAATAATCTCAGATATGCAGATGATACTCCTCTGCTGGCAGAAAGTAAAGAAGAATTAAGAAGCCTCTTGATGAAGATGAAAGAGGACAGCACAAGAGCTGGCTTGAAGTTTAACATAAAAAAAAAATAGAGTATGGCGAGTGCTGTCATCACTTCCTGGCAAATAGAGGAAGAAGAAATGGAAGCAGTATCAGATTTTATATTCTTGGGCTCAAAAGATCACTGCAGATGGAACCATGAAACTAAAAGACACTTGCTCCTTGGAAGGAAAGCCATGGCAAATTTGGATAGCATACTAAAAAGCAGAGATCACCTTAGCATCAAAGGTCTGTATAATCAAAGCTATGGTTTTTCCAGTAGCATTGCATGGCTGTGAGAGTTGGACTAGAAGAAAAGCTGAGCATCACATAATTGATGCTTTAAGCTTGAGGTGCTGGAGAAGACTTTTGAGAGTCCCTTGGATAGAAATGAGAACAAATCAATCGATACTTGAAGAAATTAATCCAGGCTGTTTGCTGGAAGGTCAGATACTGAAGCTAAACCGTAAATACTTTGCCCACATTATGAGAAGAAGGGACTCATTAGAAAAGACCCTTCTGTTGGGAAAGATTGAAGGCAAAAGGAAAAGAGGATGGCAGAGGATAAGATAGATAGATAGTATACAAGATACACCTTTAAATTTAATCTTCACTATTAACATTTTCTCCATCACCTTCTTGGTCTAGACAATCAACACAACAATAAGTCAAGCCCTGATTTGTAGCATTTGCTGTTTTCTGAGGTGGAGGTGCTCACGCTGAAAATTTAACACTCTGCTCTTTCAAGCAGGTACAAGCTTTCTCCAGCACACCCCTGGACAGGATACATTGAAATTTATCACAGAGGGAAGACACTAGAATTGTGGAGACAGAGGAAGTAAAGACTTCTTGCAGAAAATGGAATTTTAGCCGAGATTTGAAGAAATTAGAGGTTAAGAGGGAGAGAATTTCAGGCAGGTAGGCCAGCTAACATTTAACAACATTAAGTTTACCTAACAGTAGCATAAAAAGGATATTGAGCAAGGATCCTGCATTGATTCAGTTGCATGCAGCATCCTTGCCTATACATTTTACAATGTGCCCCAGGCCCCTCTATCTCCCATTCCCTTTTCCCCTTACCCTCCAATTCATCCATCTACACACTCATCCCTGGCAGGAAGGCATGTCAAGCTAAAGAAGCATCTTTTTTTTGTGAGGCAATTGGGGTTAAGTGACTTGCCCAGAGTCCCACAACTAGTGAGTGTTACATATCTGAGGCCGGATTTGAACTCAGGTCCTCCTGACTGCAGGGCCGGTTCTCTATCCATTGTGCTACCTAGCTGCCCCAAAGGTGAGCCTTTTTAAATACTCTGGACAATAGGCGTTCTTCATCCACTTGTTTTTTCCCATTTAGACGGCTGGGTCAAACTCTTTTATCTATAGCGAGGTACACAATACAGGTTAGGCAAAGGATAACTCACAGCTCCTGATGCAAGAAGTCCTTTCTCCCTTGGTGGTACAATCATGAAGCTCCTCCTTGGTGTAGGTCTCTTCTGAGTGGACCGCTTAGGATAGACCCTTTCCTTGAAATCACATCCTGTACCTCCTTCTATCATAAAGGGTCATACTCTCCAAAACTTGTACCTTTTTTTGAGTGACTCCTCATCAATCTATCTCTGCTTCCAGATGGATGATCTACTATTAGTTCACTCTCTATCTGATGACATACTCAGAAAGAGGGTGAAAGAGTGTAAGACTCCCTTAGAGTTCAATTTTCTCCCCTGCCCCTTCCCCATGAGTATCTGGCATAGGCTGTGGGACTTCATCCAGAACTCCATAAATGACAGCAGACCGGACAATTGCTAGGAGGCAGCTTTAACCAGTTCATGAGAGATGGTTACCGAATTTTAAGTGTAAGCATTTACATCTTAGAAATTGGCAAATGCTCCAAATCAGAGCTTGATTTATTGTTTTGTTGATTGCCTAGACTTAAAAAGTGATGGAGATAATTTTAATAATGGAGATTAAACTTAAAAGTGTGTCGTGGGTACATACCCTTTTTTCAGAGGGCCAGTTAAGCCGGTTGTTAAATGTTTATAAGCACAGCAATGACAACTGCTGAAATTCCTCCAGCTATTGAAAGACCCCAGATATTTGGTTAGTTTGTTTTATTAGTCAATGCTATTCCCTTACTGGTCTAATCAAAGAAGTTTACACTTCATAAAAGGAACACAGTGCATAAACCTATTTCGTTTATACATTTAAAATGTCATCACATTTCATATTAGTTGATTAAATTGGCTAAGTTTGGGGATAGAAGGAAGATGATATCCTCTATCCCTTCTTACATTAAAATATATTCATAGCATTCCCTCCTTATTTACTAGTTTAGTAACCGTGACAAAAAGGAAAGCTGGCTTAGTCTGGCATGATCTGTTCCTGATGAAGCCATGCTGGTCCTATGTAATCACCATTCCCTCTTTTCCAAGTTGGCCAATCATCTCTTTAATATTTAGATTTTTCCAGGGAAAAAAACATGTATATATACATTATATATGTGTGTGTGTGTGTGTGTATATATGTGTGTGTGTGTGTGTGTGTGTGTGTGTATACACATTATATATGTACATAGACATAGAGACAGAGAGAGGGGGAAGGGAGGGAACAAGACGGGGAGAGAGAGAGAGTGAGACAGAGAGAGAGAGAGAGACTGATTGACTCTGCTCGACTTTATCCTTGTCGGTAGCAGACAGCTTTGATAGGGAAAAATCTCTTATTTCTTGTTGGATGTTTATAACATAAGAGGTATTAAACAAAGTTACCTCTCTTGTTGCATCTTTCAAGGAATCCTACATAATTTTAGCATATGCACTGGAGATATCTTATTGCCAGAGAGCCTTTTAGGTAGCATCTTACTCTCCCATGTCAATTACTTTCTTCATGTAGTTAATAAAAAATAAGTACAGTGGGATCTTGTATTCTCTGTACCTTCAAAACAAGCATATGATTGTAAAGATGTGCACTGCTGAAGAATGTCATTTCTTAAATCCTGTCTATTCCCTTCTCATACTTTCTTCAAGATGCCCTTCATATGTACATAGATAATTATTATCATGATTCTTTGGAGATGTATAAGTAGGTATATGAGATGGGAGTTGCTGATATTTCTTCTCTTATTTTTTGTCAGTAATAAGTTATGATTTTTTACCCAAGCCTTCTGTCTTTCAGATATTTTGAGTACTGATCCCTTAGCACCCTCAAAATTATGTCGTTCCCAGCACATATCTCCTCTGTGTACACTTGATCTAACTGAACAGTGATTCTCATATTTCTTTTCTTTAGCAACATTTCTCTTTCCTCAAGCAGCACCCTGGTGACTGTGAAGTTAGGATTTCATTTACTATCACTGATGGAGAGAATAATTTGTTATAGTAATCATGACTGATCTTTTCCATTTTCCTCTGTTTATTGTCTTCCTTCAACTTTGTTCTCAGGAAAATTTGGCTTAATTGGATCTTTCTTCAAGTTTTCCTGTAAGTTTGTTTTCTCTTACTACTTCTCTGTGTTTTATGAGAAAATACTGATCATAATCATGTACCATCCTTTCTCATAAAATTTTTAAAACAATATTCTAAACCAGTGTTATCCAAAACTTCCTTATTTCTCTTCTGGGCAAAGAGATCAAATGTTTACTAGCTAAAATAGAACTACTCGATAAGAAAATTTATCATTTTCCTTTACCAATACAGGTTGGCATATATATATATATATATATATACACACACACACACACACACACACACACACACATATACATATATACATACACACACACACACACATATATATACACACACATTTATATATATATATATATATACACTTTTATATATACATATATTCTATGTATTTTACAGTCTTTGTTAGGTGATAAGAAATGGCTGAAGAAGCCAGTTTCAGAGAAATCTGAGACTTGTATAAATGGGTGCTGAATAAAGTGAGAGTGGTGTAAGAGAAAAGATATTCTTGTTAATTATAAAAAATCAATTAAAAATGAAATTGGCTAAAAGACTAAGAAGTTAAGGTATTTGTGCAGGATCACACAGCTAGCGTGTGTCAGAAGTGAGGCTTGAATATAAATAGGTCGGCTTCATTCCAAAGCTGGCTTGCTGTCTACTATGCTTCACTGTCTCTCCTAATGTTTACAGATATAAAATTGTGTAAGCTGTGTCATTATTAGGGCTCTCTTCCTCTACCTCCATCCATCCTTTCTGAGGGCTACTTTACATTTTCCTTTGTCTCATAGGTTGCCATGGCCATAGAATTCATCACCGGTACCCAGCCTGCTGGTGATGTACCGCTCTGTACTTAACCAGGCTGGCCTTCAGACAATCTGTTGTGAGGACCAGACTGGAAGTATTTCTAGCTTGGATAGAACTCACCATAGCTTGCCCTATGCCATAGCACTGGCAGAGAACTTTGAGAACCCTAGATTACTCCATGCCATGATGAGGCATGGGAGTCTGACTTTATCTCCATTAAATCGAAGGCCCTCTCTTCAAAAACTTCACATTTTCGTCATCGTTAAGTGATCCTCCCATTGTTATTAATCAGACATTTCATGCATCAGAGGCCAGTCCTTGTGAGCTGCTTTAACTGAAAAGAAAAAAAAAAGCTAACGCAGGATATAATACTATAGTAATAGTAACTCACATTCAAACAATCAAATGGCTCTATGGTCCCACTGGTTTTGTTACAGACGCCAATTCATTCATATTCACCCATCCTGACTGATTCCCATCCATATTCTCTTATAGATGTCAAGGGCTTCTATATACATTATGGCATGGAGCTATGGAAAAGAGCTCTAGGAGAGATAATGTGGATAGAGAGCTGGCCTCAGAGTCAGGGCATCATGAGTTCAAATCCCACCACTAGCACACGCTGGCTGTGTGACCCTGGTCAAGTTACCTGACCTCTCAGTGCTCCTGGCAGCTTCTTAAGACCCTAAGTTGTCCAGCAGTTACTGATCTGAATTGAAAGACAGCATTTATTCTCTGGGAATTCCATGAAGTCAATAGTCTGGACAAAACCACAAAAACAAAATGACCACAAAATAAAGAAATAAAAGAGCCTGAATTTTGCAGCTTAAGTCCTGGGTTCAAAAACCAGTTCTCCTATTGTTATTTCCTGTAAGACCTTAAACAACACATTTCCCCTCTCTGCCCTTCAGCTTCCATCATTCTGAAAGAAGGGACTTGAACAAGAAGATTGCTAACATTACTTTTAGCTCTAGGACCCTGTGATTCTAGGATGTGACAACATGACAACCACATGGACCTGACTGAGAGGGTGAGTAATGAGGAAACTGAGGCTCAGAGAAGAAGAGTAATTTTACTGTAATCACAGTAAGTGTCATGTATGGGATTTGAAACCAGGTCTCTTGATTCTAAGTACAACACTCTTTTCTTTATACCAGGGGAATCATAAGCATTAAAAATGAAAGCAGGAATCTGAACCAAACAGATCCATGAACTAAAACCCAGAGCAAACCACACTAATTGACTGGCCACTGGACTGACCCCAAATATTAGTTTATTACTGAAGCATGAATTCAATGGACGTCTTTTTTGTTTTTCATTAAAAAAAAAACTAATGAACTGATTTAAACCCAAACTAAGCCTGAATATTTTCTTAAACTATTAGGCTGGAATCAAACCAACACATCACAATATCTCCAAACTGACCAAACTAAATCAGTATTTAATTCATTCCATTCAAGTCTCTTAAATCAAAGAAGTCCATACCAGGCCACATGCAGAAATACATTTATGGACCTCCAGAAAAGGTTCTGGGTACATAAAATGTAAACAGCTGCTGGTATCATCATAATATCATGAAGAAGTGAAGAAGACTTTCAGCACTTCAGTTGAACCTCCCATGATAAACTAATAGGAAAACACGGACAAGAGTCGGACAGGGTAGGCAGGCATGAATGAGTCATCATCTATCATTGGAGTAAATATTAAAACCAGTTTGATCACAATCACTTTATTGTTTGAGCTTTAACTAAGTGATGGAAAGAGCTTCCAACTGGGGCTTCACGGGCCCAAATAGAACAATATTCCCAGATGTCCTAGTATAGGTACAGTCCTGAGACTAGGATTACAGAAAGCCCAGGAACTTATCAAGTTATCATATACCAACAATAACTCACATTTCTGTTGCACTTTACATAAAAATAACTTTCATTTCTGTGGCACTTTTAGGAGCGCAAAGTATTTTCCCCATCTCAAACCTATCAGATAGGTTTTTGTAATGAGAAAAAACAGATGAATGCACTGGGCCACTTCCAATGGGACATATGTATTCTGGCTCATTGCTGAACACTTTTTGAGACACAGGTGTGCACAGAGCGAGTCACAGGATGGCAAACCCTGAACGGTCCCTTGTTTCTTGCCCTTTCCTCATGATTACTACAGAGAGGGTTGGGAGGAAAGGAAGCTACATCAAAGAGGATTATTTACTAAGCCAGTATGAACCACCCACTTACCAAAGCTCTTCAGGACTCTGGGATTCATCTTTTCTGTCTTTTCTCTCTTCCTGGGACTTCTGTGGGGGTTCCTGGACCAAAAAAAAAAAAAATTGGTCACTATCCATATACGGCAGCTAGATCAGAGGCTCAGAGAAGTAAGCTTGAGCCTGAACTCTCTGGCTGCCCCTTCTGCATTATGTTAAATTACCTGAGTATAGGTAACCAAAAAAGCAATTCTGAGATGGACATTTCTAGCTTTGGAGGCAACCTCAGGAGTTAGAGAAAGGTTGGAAGTTCCTGGTTCCTTTAGTCAGTGCCTATGAGAGGTGTCCGCTACAACTACCACAGCTCTTCTTGAAGGAGAACGTGACCACTGACAAGAGACAGAGCCTGACTCCTGGATGTTAAGAGAGATAATGCAGAACTGAGTCAAATCCATCATGTCTACACATCCTTGGTAACTCTAGTCCATATTCCCCAGTGAGTCCATCACAGGAGGTCCACCCAACAGGTGGGAGAACTTCTTCCTTTTCTCCTACTATCAATGGATGTTCATTCTTGTCACCTGGTTAGTCAATCTTCTTTTCCTATTATATAATTCTTTGATTATGTCTTTTATTCCTATTCTTTGAGTTCAATTTTATTTTTTTATTTTAATTTATTCAATGAGTTCCTCACTGGTAATATCTTGCACCCTATTTATACACATTATGTGCCTTTACATTATTTTCCAGTGCTTAGCACAGTGCCTGGACCGTAGTTGGTGCTTAATAAAGGTCTATTGACTGACTGAGATATTTATTTTTAATCCTTAATAGATAGTGGTATTCCATGTCTTGTTGCCATATAGCAACACAGGAAGAATACAGGTATTTATTAAAAATAGAGACCTTTGATTTCATCGGAAGCTTGGTATCAGTAAAGGAGCTTTAAAATTTCCTGGAGGCAATCCAATCTGGTATTCTCCTCCTAGCTAATTCTAAGCCCAGCCCATTGACTATCTGTACTGTTGGCCTCACTTTACAAAAAATTTACAAAATTGCTAGGGCATAAAAACCTCAGAAACAAATGCAGAAGAGCAGAAATGTTAAACACATTCTTCAATAATAATAATAACTAGAATTTCACATAGCACCAGATTTATAGCATTATTGTGGGCAGCTTGATGGCACAGTAGATAAAGTGCCAATCCTGGAATCAGGAAGATTCCTCTTCCTGGGTTCAAATCTGACCTCTGACACTTACTCAACCCTGTTTGCCTCAGTTTCCTCATCTGTAAAATGAGGTTGAAAAGGAAATGGCAAACCACTCTAGTATCTTTGCCAAGAAAACCCCAAACGTGATCATGTCAGACAATGTCAGACAAAATGTCAGACAAAACTGAAAAAAAAAACCCAACTGAAAAGAATTAGAAAGACAAAATTTAAATTGTCCAATCTCAGACAAAAAAAAATTAACAAACCATAAAGGAACTCCTAAAGAAAAACCACTGGGACCATATAAATTTATAGGTACTTCTAACAAGCTATTCAAAGGACAGTCAAATTAAATATAAGTAATTATTTTTTAAAAAACCAGATCAATTCAGCATTCTACCAAACTCCTTGAATGACATAAATAAAAACCTAATACTCAAACCAAGAAAAGATGAAGCAGGGAAAGAAAGCTATTGACCAATATTGCTAATATGAATGTTGCTAATATTTAAAAAGCAGAATAAAATATTAACACAGAGGCTACAAGATATTTAAAAGGTTATACAATAGTATGAGGTTGAATTCATACCCAGGAATGAAGGTTTGGTTCAGCATTAGAAAGAGTATGAAAACAATGAACAATATTAAAAACAAAACCAAAAGAAATCACAGCATTATAATAATAGAAGCAGAAAAGGCTTTGGACAAATTATTATACACATTTAAGGTTTGTTTTTTTTTTAATTAGCAATCCTTGGCATAAATGGAACTTTCCATTATTTGATAGATAGCATTTAATCAAAACCAAAAGCTTGGCATTATCTGTAATGGAGAAAATAAGGATGTCCACAGTCAGCACTATCATTTAACAAAATTCTAGAAATGCTAGCTATAGTAATAAGAGAGAATGAAAAGAAATTGAGGGAATAAGCACAGGCAAAAATCAAACAAAATTAATGCTATGTACAGTTGACATGGTGGTTTACTTAGAGACTCCTATAGATTTAACTAAATCTTAATATAAATAATTTCAGTAAAGTTGCAGGATATAAAATAAACCCACAAAAATCATCAGGATTAACCTGAGGTCATCAGCCATCTTCTAGAGACCTACTTGCAAGTACAAGTTGAATGAGTAGACCAGGAGAGATATTAGATAGCCATTTATATTTTTAATCTATTTGTTCTTTGAAATTCTTGCTGATGGTTAAGTTCATAATAATTTTTTTTTAAGTTTTAAAAGGTCAGGAGAACCTGAGTTCAAATCTGGCCTCAAACCAGACACTGGATACTTACTAGCTGTGTGACCCTGGGCAAGTCACTTAACCCCAATTGCCTAAAAATAATAAAATATATTTTTATATAGCTGCATTTCAATATAATTGGTTTCTTCTTAAGTATTATGCATTTTATTTTATACATTTTCAAACATTATTCTGAGGAGTCCACAGGCTTCATCACTCAGTCAAAGCATTTCATGACACAAAAATGGTTTAGAACCACTACTCTAGGGTAATATAATTCAATTTAGTTCCACAAAGATGGATTAAGCACTTACTATGTGCAAAACTTTGTGCTAGAATCTGAAGAGACCAAGAAAAAGACAAAAGCTCTAGTTTCCTTAGCACAATGGAAAAGAGGCCTAGATTTAGAACCAGGGAACCCTGGATGAAATCTCACTCTCTTACTTTACTATTTGTGGGACCTCAAGCAGTGATCTCAGGTTCCTCATCTCGAAAATAACGAGGATGAGCTTTGTGATATCTGTTCGTCTTTTTATTACATTTTCTGCACCTTTTTTCTAAAAAAGGATTTCATTCCCTTGTTCTCTTCCCTTTCTGTTTATTCTAGAATTTTCTTTGATACATAGCCCTTTCTTATTTGTTCTTTCTTTAGTCTCTAAATTCCCTCATACTCTAACATATTTATCTTTAAAGATAATCTTTAAAAGAATGTCTTTAACAAGTATAACAAAATGAACCTAATTAGAGAGAAATGCCTCTAATTAACCAAAGCCCAGTCTTATGTATATACATTCACCTCAACACACACTTGTAGTGCTAAATCTTTTCTAGATTATTCAATTACCTCCACGTTTTTAAAGTGTTTACACCTTCCCTTCCCTCCACACTGTCTTTATAAACAAACACAATTATCCCAACACACATCCACAGTACTAGATTGACTCAGCTAACCAGAGGATTTTTTTTCTTTGTAATCTTTCCCTCTCTTATTTCCTTCCCCTTTCCATTGTCCTATATAGGACTGTTACTCTGTGGAGGTTACCTATTCTCCTCTCTCTCTTCCTCTCCAACAACCTTGTTTGTTCAATATTTACAAAACTCACAATCTGTGATTTCTTCTCCTTAAGCTTCTCTTCCTTTTTTGTGGTTGTTACTATAATTATGTTTACTTTTTTATATTTATTGGATCTCTTTCCCTCCCTCCTCAAGTCTATTTGTGACTTTTAGTTGCCAGTCAAAAATGTCCTTTTTGGGCCTTTTTAAGTAAAATCCTTTGTTTTCTTGGCATTTTCTTAAAATAACATGATTGATGAGGTGTACTAATACTAACATTGCTCTAACACCCATTCCAAGCCAACTCCCTCAGCCTTTGAAATCAGCTTAAGATTTCCCCACTCCACTGCCATTTTACTCCTCCTAGGAAACAATGATGTGAGATCCCCATCCCAAATTCTGTTTATACCTTCCCCTGATCACTTGAGATGAAAAAAGATGATAATAACCTCTTTTTTGTTTCATTTGAGTAACATTCATAATAAATCCCCAATCCATTTTTTCCTATCCTTTGTGAAAACTTTATGTGATAATATCCTCACTGTTGTTTTGTTAACCCTGTGTAACATTTATATAGAATCCTCTTCTACTGATTCAGGAATTCAGAATTTTGAAGGTCATATTACTTGCTGCTTGCTGCTGCTTCACATATATCCCTACCTGAAGATTGATTCTCTTCCTAATTTGAATAATAGATTTCATCCCAGTGTGGTTATTTTTCCTCTAAAAACATTTTTTAAAATATGATAATCAAAAGTATAGTTTTTATCTTTGAATATTATTTGGTAGGGTGGAAGATTCTGTGGCAAAGTCAGATTTACCTTGACTTTCTTTAAATCACATTCTAACTTTTCTGTGCTTCCTGACAGGTAAATAATCCCATGCAATTTGAATTAGAAATTCTTATTGATTTTTTTTAGTCACTTCTAAAGTCATCTCTTTCTCAATAAAGCTGTATATATAGTTTGGTGGCAATATTACATTGTGAGTTGGATCTGATAAATCTCTCTAAGATTATCCAGTAAATTCTCCTGAGGTATAATCTATTTCTTGATTTTATATTTCTCAAATTTTTTCTAGAGTAATTTTTTTCTGGGAAAAAAAATCTACATTTTTATTTTATTCATGTTTTTCAGGTGATGGAGTCATGCTTCAACAATTGTCCTGAGCACTCTCTTCTATCACCTGTGCATATAGGCTTCAAGCCTTTTTTTCCAAGTAACATGTCTCTTTACCTTGTTTTCCTATATTTCCTGCAGCTTCTGCTGATTTTCTTCACACACTGAGAATTTTATTTCTCATTGATGCCATCAAAGTTCTCTTCCAGATCTAAAGCTATTATCCTGTGATATTTATCTGAAAGGCTATAATCTTTTAAGGTACTTTGGTAATTCTCCTGCTTTACTTTCTTTCCCAAAGGTGTGTGTGTTGGTGGGTTTTTTTTTTTCTGAACTTAAGAAATAAAGCAATCATTTCTATAACATAGTAGAATAGGAAAAAAAAGATGATTGCACATGAAACTGCAAATCCATTGTATACAATTTGCTATTCCTTCTAAATATATAATAATCATGTAACTTGTTTTTTCCTTTTTTTCCTTCTCTCCCTGCCCCTAGCCCTGGAGATGACTACTATTAGACAAACACACAGACACGTATATGTATACACATGTGTATATATACATGTGTATGTATATATACATGTGTGTGCTTTAATATGAAGACTTTATTTTATCTATTGATACAGAGCTGAGGAGAATAAGAAGTTGTCAAATTCATGACCTCTCACTCCACCATCTTGTTGCAAGAAGTCTAGGAATTAAAATTTAAAAGCATAATTATCAAGAGATAATTCTTATGAAAGTAACCCAAAAATGACAGAATAACAGAACTGGAAAAGATTTTAGAGGTCAAGTAATATAACCTAAACCTTACCAAGAATCCCTTCTACATGGTTCCCAACAAGCAGTCATCCAATGAAGACCTGAATGAATGAAGACCTCCTATGAAAGGAACCCATTATGTTCTGAATCAGCCCATTCTACTTTTTAAGCCCTAAAACTTGTAATGAGACTTCTATTCATTGCTCCTAGTTTTGTACTCTGTGGCCAAGCCAATCAAGTCTAATTTCTCTTCTATATTACAGTCTTTCAAAAAACAAATGAAGACATCTATCAGCCCCTCCCAAGTTTCACTCCAGGTTCAGCATTGTTACTAACATCCCCATTTCTTCATAAATTTTACTCTACTGTTCCCTACCCCCACCCCAGTACATTTATTTAGGTTGTCCCTAATGCTGATGTACATTCCCTCCTCATCTCTACCTTTCAAATTCCTCATCTTCCTTCAAAGCTCAAATACCACCTCTTCTTTGCAGTCTTCCCTGATCACCCCCAGCTGAGCATCCTCTCCCCCTTATATTTTGTTAGAAGTTTTTCCTTAAACCCAGACAAAATCTGCCTCGTTATAGTTTTTAGTTATGTGTTGCAGCTCCAAATAAAATGATCACCAATCACTCTTTTAATCTCAAATCACTCTTTTACATAACAATCCTTCTTGGAGCACTACTTTAAATATATCTTGCATGCCCTTTCCAAGTCTTTTCACCCCCTCCAACTCTAACCCTAACCCTAAATGTGTGCACCTCTGTCTCCCCCTCTAGATTATTCTCACTTTCTTTTATCCTTCACCATACAACATAGTCTCTAGTCTTCTAAGCATCTTATTCATCCTTTTCTAGATACACTCTATTTTGTCAATGTCTTTCCTAAAATTTCAAACTGAATGTTTGACTCCAGACCTATCCCTGCCTCTTTCCAGGCATTAGGACATTCTTAATGAAGCTCAGGTAAGCATCTGGGTTGTTTTTTTTTTTGGGGGGGGGTTGGTTGCATGCCATACTTTTGACTCTTGTTAACTTGCAGTCCACTGGAATATCCAGGTCTTTTTCACACAAACTGTTGTCAAGTCATGTCATCCATCCTGTGCTTTCAAAGTTGATTTTTTTTAAATAAGAAATATACTTGTCTATATTAAATTTAATCCAGGAGATTGGCTCATGGCTCTGGCCTGTCAAAATCTTCTTGGACCCAGACTCTATTATTCAACACGTTAATTCTTATTCTCAGCTTCACATCATTTGCAAACTTTTAGAAGCATGTCTTCTGTGAATGTGTCCAAGTCGTTGACTGAAAATGCTAAACAGCCTAAGGCCAAGGACAAATCCTCAGAACTCTCCATTAGAAACCTCTGTCCAAGATGACATATTATTGGGTCACTAATGACTACTCTTTGGATCAGGTCATTCAACCAGTTCCAAATCCACCTCGCTATCCAGCCATCTAGCCCATACCTCTTCATCTTGTCCACAATAATATCATATTCTTATGCATTGCCAAGAGCTTAGTTGAAATCTAGGCATAAAACGTCTACCACATTCCCAGACATATCAGCTTATTTAACCTATCAGAAAAGGAAATACAGTTAGTCTGTCATGATCCTTCTTGTTAAAGATGCACTGTCTTTTAGTAATCATTGCTGCTTCTTCTAGATGATCATAACGTGTTCTAGAATTTTTCCAGGTTTTGAAAACAAGCTCTCTGGCCCATAGTTTGTATGCTCTATTTCTTTTATTGAAATTTGTAATATTTGTCTTTCTTCATTTCTGTGAGACAACTTCTATTCACTAGTCCTTTAAAGCAGAGGTATCAACACACCTCCCTTGGGCAGCAGCCCACAACAGCACTCCTTACTCAGCTGAACCTGATTAAAATCTAATTGGAAAATATTTAACAAAATAAACAAAAATACAATAAAACATAGATAACATCACATTTTAAAACTAAGTCAATATAGGATTGCATGTTGACTTTTGGTTTGCAAAGCATTGCAGATATTATGTACAGATTAGTGGCCCCCATTTCTACTTGAGTTTGATACCACTGCTTTAAAGCACATTTACAATGGCTCACCAATAGTATCTTCCAGTTCTTTTAATACTCTTTTATATACCTTGTCTGTATCAAGAGCCTAGTAGTTTATAGATAAGTGGACTCTTTCCAATCACTACTTATCTTTGACTTCAACTCCCTGTTAATTATTTTTGCTGTAGTCTCAGAACGAACATTTTCTCAGCCCTAAAGCCATATTTTTGAGATATTTTGAGAACATTTTTTAACATTTGCCCCTTTCCTTGGGCAAATAAAATTCAAGGATATCCACAGCTGATTGGAGTTTGTTTGGATTTCTGGTTTTGTTTTGGTTGGGAATTCTTTCCTCTGATTTCTGCTGCTGCTTTCATGGCAGCCCTGCTGACTCACATCTATGTTTTAAATAAAAACGACTTCAATATAATTTAAGAAACCTCATATCAGTTGAAATAGACCAGTCATAAATTCTAGAATTATAATAATAATAGCTAACATTTATATAGTGCTTACTGTGTGCCAGGCACTACACTAAGTGCTTTGCCATTATTATATCATTTGATCCTCACAATAACCCTGGAAAGTAGGTGCTATTATTATCCTCATTTTATAGATGAGGAAACTGAGGCAAATAGTGATTAATAAGTTGCCCAAGAATGCCCAAGTTCTCCTCTGGTGCCTCATTATAGTGTGGAGAGACGTAGGATTCTTAAAGGCTACATTGGGGAGCCTCTTCTCCCCTGGTATTCCTTTATAATCTGGCTCCAGGTTACCATTCCACTTTATTTTGCAGATAATACAGTGGAAACAGTATTGAATTTGGAGTCCAAGGGCTTTGTGATCCTCATCAGATTATGTAATAATAATAACAACAATAACAGCTACCATTTATGTAGCATTTCAAGATTTACAAAGTACTTTACAAATATTCTCTCTTTTTAAACTCACAACAACCCTGGGAGGTAGATGCTATTATCATCCCAACTTTACAGATGAGGGGATTAAGACAGATAGAAATTAAATGCCTTGCCCAGAATCACATAGCTAGTGTCTGAGGCTGGATTTGAAATCAGGTCTTCTTGACTCCAGACACAACTCTATCCTTTGCACCTCCTAACTGTCTCCACTTAACTCAGGTGAACACAAGTTTCCTCATCTATAAAATGAGGGGACTAGTAAGAAGGCCTACCAAAATGGATTAGTTTTAAATATGAGCCCATGGATGAATTAGGATTCAGCCAACAAAGATATTAGGTAAGGGCTAAGAGACTCATTACCAGAAAAAAAAAATAGCCTTAAGGGGGTGATTGATTTAGCCATAGCAACTCATTGATTCTCTACTAAAGCATGAAGAGGTTACAGTCTGGTTTGATGTGCTACCATCACAGGGTTGTAGCAAAGAAAACACTTTGGAAAACTGAACCTACTGGACAAGGTTTCACAGGTTCTGAGTCTTTTACTAATAGCTCTTGAAATCTAGGTACCAAGTTACAGGGGAGTTGTGGTCTTCATTGGTGAAGGGAATAACCACAACACTGAAATCATGTAAAAGCACCACCACTATTATTAAAAAGTGTAGAGCAAGAGCTTAGAAGCAAGAGGATACAAAGTACCAAAAAAAATCATATTTTTACAGTACATTGAAGCTTACAAAATACTTGCCTTAACTGTGTGTGTGTTGTGTCATCCAGTAGAACCTTAGTTTGTTGAGGGAATGAAGTGATTTGTTTTTGTAGCCCCAATGCTTAGCCCAATGCCTTGTGCATAATGGAGTCTTAGTGCATATTTGTTCAATTTAGCAACAATTTAATAATCCTGTGTGTTAATAGGTCTTCAATTATCCCTAGACTTGGGCAAGTCACCCAGGTAGTAATTATCAGATATAAGACTTAAACTCTGGTCTTCTCACTCCAAGACCAGTGCCAAGCCACGTTGCAAGCACAAGTAGACCAGTTTGTCTGGAGGGATACTATTAGAAGTATATAAAGTATAATAGGGGACAGTCTCATGTGCAGGTCCCATCCGCTTGCTTCTGGGAGAATCATGATGATGTTTAAAGAAAGTATCTTTGAGAGACTAGAGTATAAAAAGAGATAAACAGGGAAATTACATTATGCTTAAAGACATTATAGATTTTTTTAAATCAATGTAAATACTTGATACATATGCGCCTAATAACATAACATCTAAATACTTAAAGTAAAAGTTAATTGAACTGGATGGAAAGATAGATAGCATTGTAAAACTATAATCATGGGGGATATAATGTATCCCTTTCATATCTAGACAAATGTAACCAAAAGGTAAACAAGGAAGAAGTTAAGAATTTGGAAAGAAGTTTAGAAAAATTAGAAAGGATAGATCTGTAATTACTGAATGAGAATGGAAAGGAAGACAAATACTTTTCACCTGTATGTAGCAATTTTACAAAAATTGATAGCATATTGGTGTTTTATAAAGACCTCACCAAGAAATATAGAAATTCAGAAATACTAAACACATTGTTTATTGATCATAATTCAATAAACGATTCTTAAAGAAAGAATCTAAAAGTACTTGGAGGCTTAATAATATAATTCTAAGAACTGTTAGTCAAACAACAAATTATAAGAATATTAAGAATGTTATCAAAGAAAACAACATTAGTGAAATAACAAACCAAAATGTATTGGATACAACTAAAGCAATTCTAAAGAAGGAATAAATCAATAAATCCAGCATACAATTTTCAAAAATTAAAATAACAACAAATCACAAATTCCCAATTAAATAACAAAGTAGCATTTCTAAAAAGTAAAGAAGACAGTAATAAAAATTGAAAGCAGATTGATAAAACTAGCTCTTTTAAAAAATAATAATAAAATAAAATTAGCTAACCTGATTTTTTTTAAAAGAGAGGAAAGCCATACTATTAATTTGAAGAAGGAAAAGAGAAATTCAAAACAATTAAAAGGGAAATAAAAGAAATTACCAGAAATTATTTTGTCCAATTATATTCTAATAAGACATAACTTAGAGGAAATAGATGGATACTTACAAAAATACAAAATACCCACATTAAGAAAAGAAGAAAAAGAATATCTAAGTAACCACACATCAGAAAAAAATCAAACCATAAATGACCTCAAAGGAAAAAAAAAATCTCCAGGACCAGGTGGTTCATAAGTGAATTCTATCAGGCATTCAAAGAATGATCAATTCCAACACCACGTAAACTGCAATAGTAAGAAAAGAAGGTACCTTTCCAAACTTTTTTTTATGACACAAATATGGTCTTGACTGTTGTTGTTATTGTTGTTTGTCCTTCTTTCTTGTAGAGGACCAATAATATCAGGAAGGTGATGCCTTGACTTACAAATGAATTGGATTTAAGTGAGGCAGAGCTGGGTAAAGTCATCGGCCTCACTGTCTCCTCCAGAGTCCTGTGGCAAGATATATATGTCAAGATGACTGAAGATGGCCCCAGACGCAGTGGGGGACCTTGGGCTTTTTGAGCTAAGTTCTTTCCTAGTTCTCACCCAGTCAGTGATTAAAGGCTACGTAAGAATTGAGGCAAAAGATGGCCTAGTTTGCCTTCACAAAAGAGTCAGTCTGGGAGAGGAAGACCCTCAGAGTTTCTGGCCAGAACAGAAACGATTGCTATTTACACTCACTCTGAGCCATCCAAATTAAACAATGAGCAGGTGAGGCTTGGGCTGGGACCTATCATTGGCTAATCAGTTAGAGCCAGAGTGATATGGGTTTAAAGGTGTGGTTAAGTAGCTCCATTTGAATTCCAATGGGCTTTATCAAAGCCTGGTTTACTAGAGCTACATTTCAGGAAATCATAAATGAAAACTACACGAGACAAAAGAGTTAATTGTCCCAGTTTTTTAAAAAAATTATAGAATAAATAAATGAGGAAGAAAAAAATCTAGCCCCCAAACCTCTAGATATCTTGTGAAGCATGAGCAATTAAAATTTATATTCCTTTGGACATAGCACCCACATGTAAGGGTATGACTCCCCATGTGGATAGAAGAACAAGAGGAAGAGAAGGGAGGAAGAATAGGGAGAAGAAGGAAGAGGGAGGAAATAGCAGCATTGCCCTGCTGGAACTGGCTAGTTGGGTCCCTGGGGGCCAGCTACTACAACTGAGATTGTTGTTCATCCTTCATTCTTGAAAAGGATACCTAGAGGCAGCAAGGTGGTGAAGTGGATAGAGCTCCAGCCTTGGAGTCAGGAGGACCTGAATTCAAATTCTGCCTCAGATACTTAACACTTACTAGCTGTGTGACCTTGGGCAAGTCACTTAACCCCATTGCCAAAACAAAGAAAAGAAATAAGAAAAAAAATTGAGTGAATAAGCTTGGGTAAAAAAGAAACAAAATTATCACCTTTTGCAGATGATACAGTGGGGTACTTAGAGTAAGTCAACTAAGAATTAACTTCTTCAGCAGTTAATAATCTCTTCAGAAAAGTTGCAGGATATAAAATAAATCCATATTAATCATCAGAAAAAAACAAATGCAGGAGAAAAGTGTTTGATAATCTCACAGCTACTAGGAGAAGGACCCACTATTTGGAGAAAAGGAAAAAAAAGCAGTGGGAAAACTTGACAGTAGTCTGTAAGAAACTAGGTTTAGAGCAACACTTCACAGAATATACCAAGATATATATGACTTCGACAAATTAGAGAAGCAAGCAAGAAATTACCCTTCAAATGTATGGATGAGAAAAAGTTCATGACTTAACAAATGACAGAGAGGATCACAAGATAAAATGGAAAATTTTGGATAGAAGAAAATGTAAATATTTTGCACAAGTGAATCCAATGTAGTAAAAACTCAAAGAGAAACAGGTTACTGGTAAGAAAAATCTTTGCAACATGTTTCTCTAATAAAGATCTCATTGCCAAGATACAGAAGGATATATAAGGAACTGATTAAAATTTGAAAGACTAAGAGCCATTCCCAGCTAAATGGCTTAAAAAAAAAGGAAAAAGAAACCAGTTTTCAAAGGAAGAAAATCAATCTACCAACAATCACATAAAAAATGCCCTAAATTACTAGTAATTAGATAAATGCAAATTAAAACAACTGTGAGCTTCTACCTTGTACCTATCAGACTTGAAAAGATGACAAAAGAGGAAAATGACAAAGGTTAGAGAGGCTGCGGTAAAACAGGTACAGTAGTACACTCTTAGAAACGTGTATTAGTCCAGCCATTCTGCAAAGTAATTTGGAATCATTGCCAGAAAGTTACCAAACTGTGGATATCCTTTGACCTAGCTATTCCACTACTGGGCCTATGTCCCAAAGAAATCAAAGAAAGAGGGAAAGGATCTATACGTATAAAAATATTTATAAAAGTTCTTTTCATGGTAGTCAAAAATTGGAAACTAAGGAGGTGGTCTATTGGGTGATAGCTAAACAAATTATGGTATATGAATAGAATGGAATATTATTGTGCCATAAATAATGACAATTTCAGAGGAAACTGGGAAGAACTTTATGAATTGATGCAAAGTGAAGCCAGTAGTACTAGATCTCTGATGAACGCAATGATAAACTACGGATCAAAAAGAATGAAGATGGAACATGCTACTCACCTCCTAATAGAAAGAAGATGAACTTAAAACACAGATAGAGGCACACATTTTTGATATGATGTATGTGGGAATTTGTTTTGCCAAATATGTAGCTATGTATTGAGGGATTAAAAACAAATGCTTGGGGTGGAGCTGGGGTAGTGGAACAGATAGATTAATTTAAAAAAACTACTTTTTCTTCAGTATTTTTTTGGGTCTCCTTTAGCAAGCTGTTGACTTGTTTTTCATGATTTTCTTACATCACTCTCAGTTTTTCCTCTACTTCTCTTACTTGCTTCTCAAAATCCTTTTTGAGTTTTTCCATGGCCTGGGACCAATTTATATTTTTCTTGGAGGCTTTGGAAGTAGGAGCTTTGACTGTGTTGTTTTCTTCTGGTTGTATGTTTTGATCTTCTTTGTTACCAAAGAAAGATTCTATGGTCTGATTCTTTTTGCACTACTTGCTCATGATCCCAGCCAATTATTTGAGTTCTAAACTCTTTGTTAAGGTAGGAGTCTGCTTCCAATGTGGAGAACGTACTGTCCTAAGCTTCGGGGGGTTTGTGCAGCTGTTTTCAGAGATACTTCTAGAGACCTGAAAATTTTCAGTTCTTCCAGGGTGCTATGATCAAGGGCAAGGTGTTTACTCCTTTCCTGGCCTGTGCTCTGGTCTATGAGTGAGCACAAGTACTCTTTTCTGTGAAGAGGATTTCTTCTTCACAGCCACTACAAGCTCCACCATGCCAGCGCTCCTTTTCACCCCAGGACCACCACCCAGAATGTGACCCGGATCCAATCACAGGCAAAGCAAGAGAATCCTGCACCAGCAGAGAGATCCCTACAATCTCTCTCTGATCAGCCACTCAATTCCCTGTCAATCTGTGGACCAGAAGCTCAGGAGGCAGCTGCCACCCCAGGGCTATGCTCAAGGAATGAGGCTGGGACCCTGAGCTTCTCTCTCACCACGGACACAGACTTTTCCTACTGACCTTCTAAGTTGTCTTTGGCGTTCATGGGTTGAGAAGTCTGGAAACTGCCACAGCTGCCCAAGATTCAATTCTCTGAAGCCTGCTCGAGGTTGTTTGTGGCCTGCCCACCCATGCCGAACTGCGTTCCTCTCCCAGCCCTGCACAATATACCTTTCTGATCAACCATCCACGTTGTCTTGGGCTGGAAATTTGTTTCACTCTGCCTTTTTGTGGGTTCTGCTGCTTTAGAATTTTTTAGAGCCATTTTTTACAGGTATTTGGAGGGGTTTGGGGGAGAGCTCAAGCAAGTCACTGCTTTTACTCTGCCATTTTGGCTCCCCCAAAAAAAAACCTACTTCTTAAAAAATAAAAATACACTTTAAAGAAAGGATTATGCTCAGTGGGGAGCAGCAAAGATGGGGTACCCACCGAGGAATACCAGATATCCGATATTCATTGGTGAGTTGGCCCAGCAGATAGAATGAATGAATGAAGAGCATCAGGCTGAGGCATTAAGCCCCTCCATTACACCTTGGCTCCACATGTTCACTAAATTTATGCTCTTCTGCACAGGTGCCTCACCATATGGATGCTTCATAACTGATCTCTATTCATGTGCACTTTTCCTTCTGAGGGTGTATGTATTTGTAGGAGAGTGAACTCAAGGGTTATAAAGAACATTCTGTTGCTTTTATTGCTGTTATTTTGTTAAATGTCTTTGCTTTGAACTAAGTGTACTCTCTAGCTGACTAGTAAAAGTAAACAAATCACCAATGAGAGCTCATGAGTTATGGTTTAAAGATACTTCTGACCCACAAAGAACTTAGAAATTGTGGTATCTTTCTAGGGGCCCACAGCTTATTGAAGCCCTGGTTGCATTACCTGGAATGCACTTCCTCATCTCCACTTTTTAAAATCTGTATCAGCTCAAGTTTCACTGCCTTCTAGAAGCATTCAGTGATCCCTCCTATTGAAACTATTCTCTTCCTCCTCAAATTTTCCTATAGCTCTCTTTATCCCCATATTCTTTGGTTCCTATCACACTCTATCTTGTATTATTTTTATCTATGCTTCTGTTGTATCCCTACCACCACCATCCCTAGCTCCACGGAGATTTAAGCCTCTTAAAGGCAAAGCCTCTGTAGTTTTTCATCTTTCTATCTCTATCACACAGTCTTATGTAACCCCTCTAATTATTCAAGTAATCCCATGCCATCCTGTCTCCTCCAACACATTGTTCCCTCTGTCATCCCCACTCTTTCACTTATTTTCAACCTCTCCTGCTCTAATGTCTCATTTCCTACTACCTACAAACATGCCAATGTCTCCCCTATCATAAAAAAAAAACTTATCCTTACATTCCTGCTATCATTCTGCATTTCTTTTGCCCTTTGTGGCTAAACTCCTCAAAAAGACCATCTATAATAGCTATAATAGATGCTTCCACTTTCTCTCTTTTCTCTCTGTCTCTCTTCTTAACCCCTTAGAATCTTATTTTCAACTTTATCATTCCACTCAAATTGCTTTCTCCAAAGTTACTAATGATCTCTTAGTTATCAAATCCAATGACCTTTTCTCAACCCTCTTTCTCTTTGAGCTCTCTGTAGCCTTTGACAGACACTCTCTCCTTGATACTGTCTTCTCTCTAGGTTTTCAGGGTACCACTCTCTCCTGGTTTTCTTCCTCTCTGACAGCTTCTTCTCTGTCCTTTTGCTGGGTCCTCCTCCTGTTCGAACCCTCTAACAGTAGGCATTCCTCAGGGTTTTGGCCCTAGGTCCTTTTTTCCTTTTGGTGATCTCATCAGCTTCCATGAATTTAATTACCATCTCCATGCTGATGATTCTCAAATCTACCTTTCCTGCCCCAGTCTCTCTACTGACCTCCAGCTGTTTTTCAGACATCTCAAACTGGATATACAGTAGACATATTAAATTCAATATGTCCAAAACAGAACTTATCTTTCACCCTAACTCCTCTTTCCCTCTCCCCTTTACCTTCTTTATTACTATTGAGGGGAACACCATTCTCCCAATCCCTCAGGCTTGTAATATTCTGGACTCCTCACCATTTCTCACTCCTATATCCAAGCTGTTGCCTCGGCCTGCCAATTTCACCTCTGCAACATCTCTCAAATATGCCTTCCTTTCTCCTCCAATGCTGCCATCACTTTAGTAGTAGTAGCCCTTATCACCTCATGCCTTGGTTACTGCAATAACTAATGGGTGGGTTTGCCTGCCTTAAGGCTTTCCCCACTCCAATCCATTATCCGTTCAGCCACCAAAGTGATTTTCCTAAAAACACAGGTCTGATCCGGTCTCCTTCTCCCCCACTTAATAAACTCCAGGGGCTTCCTGTTGCCTCCAGGAGCAAATACAAAATACTTTGTTTGGCATTCAAAGCCCTTCATAATCTGGCCCCCTCCTATTTTACCAGTCTTTTTACACCTCACTCCCTACCATATAACTCTTTGATCTAGTGACACTGGCCTCCTAGCTGTTCCACAAAGAAAACACTCCATCTCTTGGCTTCCAGCATTCTCTGGTTATCCCCTATGCCTGGAATGCTCTCTCTTCTCCACTCCCAACTACTGACCTCCCTCGCTTCCTTTAAGTCCCAACTAAAATCTCACCTTCTACAGGAAGCCTTCCCTAACCCTTCTTAATTCCAGTACTTTCTCTCTTTTAATTATTTCCCATTTATTCTGCATATAGATTGCTTTGCATAGTTTTGTTTGCATGTTTTCTCTCCCATAGATTATAAGCTCTCTGAGGGCAGGGATCATCTTTTGCCTTCCTTGTATCCCCAGTGCTTAGCACAGTGGCAGGCACATAGTAAGTGCTTAATAAATGCTTATGGATTGACTGATAGGTGCTTAATAAATATTGTCAAAAGTGAATTTAATTGAGTGACCATAATGTCCTATTTAGAGGCCTTTCATAGTCTGGGTACAAGAACATTGAAGTAAAATCAGAAAGTGCCAAGTACAAAGTACTATTTTTTAAAATTAACATCTGTAATTGAAAACCACAAACAAAATCCAATTTTTTTTTAAACTTAGCACTTGGCTTTTCCAATGAGGTACCTATTTATACTTCAGTTCTTTACTTTTGATTAATTTCACAAAGGTTCAAGTTACCCAAAGAGCAGTAAAGATGCACACAATGAGTATAAGTGGTCTGAAACCTATTTCCAAAGGTGATCTACAAGCAAGAAATGGAGTTAAGGATGTTATGGAAGAAATGTATGGCTGGAAAAGGAGATGGGCCAGTCACTTTGAAGGCAAGAGATAACACCTGGACAGTCCAAGCAATTCACTTGTACCCCCAAAATACTGAAAATCACAAGAGGATTACAGCCTGTTGGGGAGTTCCTCTGTAGTGCATCTATGAAAGAACATGGACAAGAATTTCACAAGATAAAAAGGCATGGATGGAATGAAAATCTGCACTGATAGAAAACATAGCCTTTTCAATGACATTACGGATCCCTTTGATGTATTGAAATATTAGCTCTTGAAAACACCAGCTGTGTCTCTTTTAAATACTAATTTCTGAATGAAGTTTTCAAAATCTGTGAGAACAAAGGATATGGTAAAAAAAAAAAGCAAAGGGCACACTATGAGTTCTATAGCATGAACTTGTGCTCTAGTTAGATAAAAATCTAGATGAATGAATGAATGAAAAAAGAATTTGTTAAGCACTATTTAAGTGCCAAGAGGAGTCCTAAACTGGGGGGATACAAATACAAAAGCAAAGACAATTCCTGACCTAGAAAAACACATTCTATGATGGGAGGGAAGCAACAAATATCGAGGGAGGGGATATTTTGGTTTTAGAAAGTTACAGGAATGGTGAGAGGAGCCATTGGAGAACAGATTGACATATTTTCCAGGAAAAAAGACAGAGTTGATTTATGTTTCCAGAACTGGAAGGGAGGATGGCAAGTGAGGAGAGTATAAACCTGGTGGATGGTGATATGATAGGAACCACCAATCAGCAATCATGGGGGCCAGAGATGGAAGAGATTTCCCTCCAGGGCTATATTTCTAGACTGGATAGAATGACAGCTGGGGAGGTAGCTAGGGAGGAGTGAAGTTAAAATATATAAATAGATGAGAGAGAAAGAGGAGAGGGAGAGAGAGAGAGAGAGAGAGAGACAGAGAGAGAGAGAGAGAGAGAGAGAGAGAGGAGAGAAACCCCCAAACAGCCAGTTCAAAAGTTTATTTCTCAGCTTTCCCCCATTAAAACTGGCAACTTGATAACAGTATTGCTAACTTGCTGGATAACCTCATCCTTTTGGAATCAAGTGGCTAGTTGAGTCTATAGACCTTATTATTTCTATTAAAACTGTTGTTTCCTCTCCCCCTCTCCTCAATAGTCTACTTTGTCAGTTATAATTTGGCACTAAATTGAGTTAAGTTGAAACTTGGTCCTCCATGTTCTTTTCTGAGCATAGCAAAATTTTTTTGACCCACTTTCCAAATCTTAGCTAATCAATTTTCAACCAGAAGGGGGTGAAAATTTATTTCCACCTCAAAAAGGTACAGGGATTAGGTTGATTTATTTGTTTAATTAAACAGTTGTAATATGGTGTTACTGAATTAAACTGTTTAAAGTTTAAATATTTGTCAACCCAAATCCCACCATGTTTTGTAGACATTAATTTTTACTCCAGCTATATATGTCCTTTTACCAATGGGAATTTAGCTGGGAAAGGAAGGAATGAACATTTCGAGGCCAGGCTGTTGTGAGTCAGCTGAAGGAGGAATTAAAACGCCATGGCTCCCAATGAACTAGCTAGTCTGTGAAAGTATTGAGTCCCTCCTATTGAAGACTGTGGGAGTTTTGGCTGCTTAATAGGATTGTGATTAGGCCCTTCAGACTTTGTCCTTTAAAAGACTCCGTGGCACCAGAAAGACATCAAAAAAAAAAAAGAATCTAATTGCTGACTTTCTATGAAACTTTTCTGAGTTATATGGACATCCTCGAAAACAACTGCAAAATTAAATGCTGCAATGTAATAATTAAATACTGCAGAGTAATAGTAATTACAAAATTAAGTACTTCAGAATAAAATTTACATTTCTGTAGTTTTTTCAGCTTTCAAAACAAATTTCTATAACTTTAGGAAGAGAAATTACTCTCTGGCACCCATAGGCTTGAAAAGAAAAAGATAACCCAAAAAAATGTATTTTTTAAAAGCCTTCATATTTCCGTATTACTTTAGAGTTTGCAAAACATTTTCCTCACATGAGATCTTTCAGAGAGAAATTACTCGTAAAAGGGGAAGCTGCTAACAATAATAATAATAACTCATTTCTTTAGCACTTACAAAGTTTTCTAAAATGCTTTCCTTACAAGAACCTTGGCAGAAAAAAAAAATGATTCCAAGGGGAAAGGTTGTGTTCTCAGCAAAGTGTGTATAGGGGGTAAAACTGGGGGAGGGAAGATCTTCAGTTTATATTGGACAAAGAAAAGCATGAGTGTTCCCTTTGGGAGGAGAAGAATAGGCGCACAAGGAGAGAGGGTCCTAGCAAGAGTCACAGGCAGCTGGAGTGCTGCTAGGGCCCCCAAGATCAGCCCGAAGCGAACGGGGCAGGCTCCCCGAAGCCTGAAGCGAGCTCCCCGCGCCGCAGCTTCTGCCTCGGCTACTCAGGCGGCCCATTGTGAGTCAGTCACCGGCAGCGACCCGACTCGGCAGCATCAGTATTCGGGAGGCGCTAGCAGCCAGTCTGGCGCGGGCTCTTCAAGGCCGCTGTCCTCAAGTGACCCCAGGGCCCTGGCTGCCCTTTCAGGTCGAGAGCGCTCACACTGCCTAGGGCGACTGCGAGGGAGTGAAATAGCAAACCCGGGCTTCCCTGTGCCTTCCTCCCCTCCGGGGGGACGTCTCCTCCACGACTCCCTCCCACGTTCCACACCTTCCCCTAGGCAATGTAGACAGCGCTTGGCCCCAATAGTTTAGGGGACTGCAGGCAAAGGGCGGCACAAAAATCGCGCCGCAGAGGCAAAGGTAAGAGAGATGGTCCAACCCGGCGGGGGGCAAAATGGGAGGAGGCAGGCCTGGGTCTGCGGTTGGGGAGGAGAGGAGGAGGGGGAGGGAGGAGGGAGGCCGCGGGGTGTGGGCGCAGAGCGTGGGAAGGCTTCGAGCCTGCTGTGGGGGTGGGAGCAGAGCGGCAGCTCTCCACTCTCTCCCTCCCCCCCTCCCATTCTGCTCTCCTCTCTCTCCACTCCCTCCCTCCCTCGCCCGGGAGCCTGCCTTGCTCCCCCCTCCTCTGCTCAGCTCTCCAGGTGAGGACGGGCAAAGGAGGGGAAGAAAGTGGTCGCATGCTCCGCTCGAGCCATTCCCGCGCCTCCCATCTGCTTTCTACTTTTGGAACTGTTGCCTAATGACTTTGCAATCGTTCCTCCGGTTTACTACGTGTAGCCAAAGCTGCTTGGGGGAAATAAGGGAAGAATGATATGAGTAACCGAACCAGAATTTGCGAGAAGCCAAGTCCCTTCCCTCCCCACCCCTCACTGTACCCAATACCTTAGTTAGGCACTCACTCCTCACCTCACTGGCCCCTCAGCACTCCTCTCCAGAACCAGATCCTTCCCGAGAGCGAGCCAAGCTGATCAGGGACTAGAGCTGTGGGAATCACTCAACCCTGGGAAGTCTGTGCCGCTGCTAGTCTCGAAGCTAGCGGACCCTTGAGGCCTGTGTCTAGACCTATGACCTGCGGGGGTGGGAGGGGGCGGGGAGAAGTGGGGTACCGGGTTCTTGTTCCACTGGGCTCTCAGTTTTAAACTCCCTGAAGGCAGGCGCTGGATTCCTGCACCTCGCTGGGCTCCTCACCCAGAAGCTCTTAATGGAGTGAATGAAGGGAGACTTGTTAGAGTCTGGACTGGGGTTCGAATTCCGCTTCCCATAACTACTACTTGTACATCTATGGACAAATCACTTAACACCTCCAAACTGTATTCTTCCACTGTCATGCCATCTATGGATCTGTGATCCTTGATTTGACAAAGATCTCAGCTCTCAGGCGTCTACATCAACTCTTCCCGGGCAGCTGTTGATACTGTCCATCCATAAATCCTCCATTGACTCGACTAGCTGGGATGGAGGCCTTCCTTTAGATGTTCCATTGTGATTCCTTTTTGGAGAGGCAGCTTGGTGTACTGAATAGAGAGCTGGCCTCAGAGTTAGGAAGACTGTCGTTCATACACCTCTAATGCATGTAAGCTATCTGACTTCGGGCTGGTGAATTAATCTTTCAGCTCTACTCTCTAAGACTGGAAATTGTAAGGAAAGTGATGATCTGATTTGGTTGGTGGAAGCCCTATAAAATCACAGATAGGGTCCACAAAAAAATTACATTTGTGAAAAGGGGATAATAATCTTGCACTACCTACCTACCTCAGGGAGCTATTATCATCAGGAATGTTGACTGTAAAGCAATACAGTGTTGTGAGCCACTTCTCTCTTCTACCCTACTACTTGCTGGATGACCCTAGGCAAGTCACTTCATTCCTCTACAGCTTCAGCTTCTCTATCTGAAAAAATGGAGATAATCATTGTATTACATCGGCATGGGAAGGGGAAACTTTTAAAATCGTTAAGCACAGTCAAAATGTTTAATCATGAGCCCTAGTAGTGCAAAAAGGGATGCAAAATCTGCCAGAACTGGGTAGAATTTAGGACTCTTAGCCCTACTAACATAGCTACCTACCTCTGATACAAGTTATGTCTTCTGCAGGCTAAGCATCCTCATATCCTTCAACAGATAACTCATTCCTCTTCTTCCTCTTCCTCCTACCTTCCTTTATACCAACATATCTCCTCTTCACCCCCTCTCTCTTACTTCTACTCAACTCTTCTTTTTCTTCCTCTTTTATTTCTCTTCTTCCTCTATCTTCTCTCTTGAGGACAATTAGGATGGTAAAGAAAGGTACTTAAGTTCATACCAAGTAAAAACTGGTTGAAAGAAACTGAGATGCTTAACCTTTGAAGACTATAAGAAGGGGTGTGATGGCTCTCTTCAAGTATTTGAAAAAGCATCACAAAAGGCATTAGAAGCAGAATTAGGAAAAGTGGATAAAAGTTGAAGAGCAAGATAGAAGCTTGATGAAAGGAAAAGCTTCCTAACAATTCTGGCTATCCAAATGCACGATGAGTGTATTCCCTCTGACTAGCATTCTTTCAGCAATGGCTGAATGACCAATTGTTAGGTATATTTATGTCCTGTGCCCTTAGCACGGTGTCTGGGGTGTAGTAAGTGCTTAGTAAATGCTTGTTGATTAATTGATATTATAGAGAAGACTCTTGTTCTGGTATAGATTAGACTAGGTGGTCTTCGAGGTCCCTTCTAACGCTGAGATATTGTGATTCTGAGTTTCTTGCTTTTACTCTTTTCTCCCTCCAATTTCTCTTCTTTTATATCAGACTGGCTCCAATCTTTCCTTTTCTCCTTTTTTGTCTTATCATCTTCTTTTCTTCTAATTTCTCTTTATTTGTTATGCCTTTCTTACTCTTCCTTTATTCCCCTTTCTTCCTCCTCCTCTAGTCCTTCTTTTCCTCCTCTTTCTGTATTCCTCATGACTCTTCTTGCTCAGCACTGTGTTCTTTTTTCTTCTTTCTTTACTCCTCTATTCTTTCTCTGGCTCTTTTAGAAAAAAGGGAAGAATAAGGACCATTGAACACTTGTAGCTAAGTATATGATTCTCTTCCTGAAGAAAATAGGGCTGGACCCTGTGAGGGAAAAAATAGCTGTTTGTCTTCTAAGGAATGATGATGTGGATCCACAGGTTGAGAGATTTTACATACACTAAGGGTTAGAGAAGAACAGACACTAATGGTGGTTGGTGATTCCCTGCTGAGGGGGGTTACTGAGGCAGCTATTTGTCAACATTATAATAACAACAAAGAGATGTGCTGTCTTTTGTGTATGTAAGACATGAAGTGTTTTCCAAGATTTAGCAAAATTGAGGACAGCTAGTCTCGCCATATCTGGTAATGCATGTGAGTACAGATGATACTGCTAGGAAGAGCACTGAAAGCATTGCTAGGGATTTTAATTCTTGTGAAGAAATTGAAGACCTAAGTATTACATGTGATGTTTTCATCCCTTACATTTATGAAACACAAAAACATCAGAAGAGAAAGATAGATTTTTGAAGGGAGCAGCTGGTTAGGACAATGATATATAAGAATGGAATTTGAATTCTGGATGATGGCTTAAAATATCAGGATGATAATTAGGCTCATGGATAGCAATGAAATAAACCTAACAAGGACTGGTAAAAAGTGTATTTACTTGAATTCTTGCAAATCCAATCAAAGGGCCTTTAAAAGGGGGGGGGGAGAAAAAACTGCCTGTGTATGTATGCACTCAACTGGATACCATGAGAGAAACTACAGTGGGGGATGATTAGCTGTAGATGGGTGTAGAAATTCACTAAAGATAGAATCTATGAAAAGAGGTGGAATAAAATGCAGGATTTCAGATGGCTATGCCCAAATACAAAACCTATGTAATAAACAATGTAAACTAGAGATACTAAGGCAATAAGGCAGATTTGACATGTAGATATTGAAATGTAGGATAGGATCCATCACTTGAGTATGGCCCTGAAAGGCTATACATTAATTAAAACAGCAGAATGAGAAAAAGTGTGATGGAGGGAATAGAATTGTATGTTAAAGGGACATAAGGAAATCTGGGGACCAAAGGCAAGAAGTGTTGTGAAGAATGTATGAATGTAGTTCAATGGAGGTAGAAACATGTGATGTCATGAGGGAATGTCACAGACCAGAGTCATCAAACAGGGGCCAAATATAGTGGCAACACTCTGGAGTGCCTCTGAAGTAGATTAAAATATAATTGGGAAATATTTAACAAAATAAAAATACTATAAAAGGTAGCATCATATTTTAAAACTAAAAGAAGGGAATTAAGAATTTAAGAACCCGAACCCAAGCTTGGCTCAGACACATTCAATATAATTAATGGGGGACTTCAATTATCTGGACATCTGTTGGCATTCTTTGCCAAAACCAGTGCAGTTAGTAAACTCTTGGCTTGCCTTAATCATATTTTTTATTATTTATAAGGTAGAGAAATCAACAAGGAGGACTGCAATTCTGTACCTGATTCTGACCGACAAAGAGAAACTTGTTGCTAAAGTAGAAATGATGGGAAACATTGGGAAAATTGATTATTCTACCTTAAAATTTGTGATAGAAGAACAAAGCCAGCATACACCCTTGATTTTTGAAGAGCAGATTTCAGAGGTTTTAGAGAAAACATAGGTAGGGTTCCAAGGACTAAAATTGTAAAGGGGAGTCATCACAGGAGAGGTAGGAAGCTCTCAAAAATGCAGGTACAAAGAGGAAGAAATCCAAAAAGAAAGAAGTTCCCTAAAGAGACCTATGAACATGAACAGAATACTCACCTACAAACACAGATTTTTTTTAAAAAATAGAAATAAGGGCAGATAATGGATAATCAAAATAAAATAATATACCACAGTCCTGTAACATTATCAAGAATGTTAAAGTTCAGAATTAGCTAAGGCTGGTGAGGAAGGCTAACAACAAAAATAAATGAATGAGTATTTTAGGCATATTGGAGGGGAAAAGATTAAAGAAGAGAATGCACCATTGATTGGACTATATTGGGATGATGACAATATAGAATGAAAGAGAGATTCAATTCTTGTTATACTTGTATTATGTCTGCCAAGGAAAATTATTTTCATGTTGGAAAGGACAGAGCAAAAAAAAAAAAGGCCAGTAAGTAAGTAATTAATACCCAATATAATGTAAAAAGATAGTAAAAGAACACCAAGCTACCCATAATGATTTAAAGTCTCTTGGTCTAGCAAAATTACATCCCAAGTACTGGTAGGAGTTAAGGGGGAGTAAGGAGAGAGGATGGATTATTGAGCCAACATCAGTGATCTTTGAGATTGTAGAAAATGAAAAAAGTGTCATAGGATAGAAGAAAAAAATTGTCTGAATTAAAGAGACAGACACACAGAGAGGGAAATCTACAAACTGTAAGCCAATAATATTAACTAACTCCTACCAAAATTCTAGAATGAATATATTATAAAAATATGCTTATAGAATGGCTCAGAAATGGCAAAGATGAGACTGCTGTATGTAGTTATTTCTACATCTTGATTTTCATGTCTATTCTACTTATCTACTTTTTCATAGTTTTTTTTTAATCAATACCGCATAGTTGTTATAATTACTGATCTACAAAATAATTTAAGGTCTGATCATATTAAGCCTCCATTTCTTTTTATTTTTTAATAATTCCCTTGAAATTTTTACTTTTGTTCCTCCAAATAAACTTTAGTTTCATTAACATAGGATTTAGTCTGTAGATTAATTTAGATAGTATTATCATTTTTATTATATTGGCAATGTCAAGCCATGAGCTACAATTATCTCTACACTGATTTGGGTCTTCCTTTATTTCTGTAGAAAGTGTTACTTATAGAAGCTCTCTGTATATCTTGGTAAGTGAATTCCCATATATTTATGAATTTCAGCTATTTTAAGTGGAATTTCTCCTTCTTGATTCAAATAATATATATATATATATAAATGTTGGTTATGTTTGTTTATTTTCTATCCTGCTATTTTGCTGTCTCTATTACTCATCTCAATTATTTTCTTTACTAATTCTCTAGATTTTCTAAGTACTGATTTTCCAAAAATATGGATAATTTTGCCTCCTTTTTAGTTTTTCTTGTCTTATTGCTATAACCAACATTTCTAATACTGTGTCAAATTATAAAGGAGAAAGGAAGTGTCCTTGCTTTACAATTGAACTTATTTGAAAAAAACAATTTCCAATTTTTCTTCATTACAAATAATGCTAGCCCTTGGATCAAAGCATTGTAGGGTTAGATCTGGAAGAAGCACTGGAAATCATCTATTCCAATACCTTCATTTTACAGAGGAGAAAACTTGAGAACCAGAGAGATGAAGTATCTCGTGCAAGGTCATACAGGTAGCAAGTGACAAAGCAGGGATTTGAAATCAGATCCTTCTACTCCAAATCTATTATAATTTCTGTCTCACCATGCTGATTTTAAGGGACCTTCCAAGTCTGCTTTGCTGAGTTTTAAACATAAATAAGTACTATAGTTGGTCAAAGGGAAAGGTGTTGGGTTTGTTGTTGTTATTGTTTGCATCTATTGGTATGATCTTGTTTTTTTTGTTTTTGTTATTTATATGACTAATTATGCTAAATATTTTCCTAGTGTGGATTCATTCCCTTCATTCCCTTGTATAAATCCAACTCAATCAAAAGACATATCTTAACATATTTTATATATGTAAATACATATATATATATACATATATATATATATTATGTAAAGGTAACATTATATGGTCATTAATTTACTGCTAAATTTTGGTCAGAGTTTTTGCATCAGTACTCAGTAATATTGATCTAGAGTTCTCATTCTCTACCTTTCCCTGATTGGGATATGAAGGTCATATTTGTCTCATAAAAGAAGTTTGCAGGGTACCTTTATTGAGAACAATTTATGTAACAGAGTTCAATTGCTCTTTAAATGTTTGATAGAATTCACTTGTAAATATATGTAGACCAGAGTTTTGCTATTATTCATGACTTTCTAGAGTTGTCTTTCTAAGATTTTGTTCAGATTTCTACTTCCTATTTTGTAATTCAGCTATTTAACATTTTGTGAATGTTTTTCCATTTCCTTTCTATTCTCAGGCTTGTTAGTTTATAATTGGGCATCATTTCTGATATTTCCCTTTATTTTCTTTCTATTTACCATGCCCTCACCTTGTTCATTTTTTAGTTTGGTGATTTGATTTTCTTCTCTTTGATTATGTTAGTTGTATTGTTTATTGATTTTATTAGTCTTTTTAAAGGCAGCTTTTTTACTCATCAGTTAAATAATCTTTATTTTCAGTAATTATTCTCTGATTTTCAAAATATCTTATTTTGTGCTTTTTTCGGGGGGGGTTAATTTGTTTATTTTCTAGGTTTTTTATTGTGAGCTCAATTTATTAATCTTCTCTTTTGCTATTTAAAAAAATCATCTTCAGAAACATGAATTTGCTTTAAGGATTGCTATAATTGCATCCAATATATTTTGGTATGTTGTCACATAGCTATCATTCTCTTTAGAATAATTGTTTCTAGGACCTGTTCTTATTATTTAGGATGTCATTCAGTCTTCATTTTGTCTATATCTTTTGATGCATTTTTTTTTATTGATTACTACTTTTATTGCATAAAAATATTTTTGATTTTCTATATTCATTTATGATGTCTTTATCCATTAACATCTGATCCGTTTTTGTAAAGGTACTATGTAATGCTGAAAAATACACATTCTTTAATATTATTTCTATAATTGTTATATTAATATTCCCTTTAAAAATTATCATAGGTCTTTCATATCTCATTTCCTCAAGAATATACTTGAATTTGTAATTTCCTTCTTGATCTTTCTGCTACATTTATCCATATCTCAAAAAATGAATGCTGCCAAAGTCACTTATGCTTATTGTCTTTCTGCCTTTTTGTATTTCAATTATCTTTTTCTTTAAATCCTTACACATCATGCAGTTTGGTACAAATGTATTTTAAAATTATATTGCTTCATTGTCTGCGGTGTCATTAAGTACAATGTAATTTTGCTGTTTGTTTCTCTTGACAGAACCAATCTTTAGTGTTGCCATATATAAAATCCTGATTGTAAATCATGGTTTCTTTTTTAATTGCTTGAAGCATAATAAATTTTGTTACAATCTTTCATTTTAGCCCTATGTCTTTATGTCTTACATGTATTTCTTTTATGTAGCAAATTGCTGGAGATTCTTACCCATTCTGACATTCTCTTCCATTTTATTGACAAATTTAGTTAATTTCACATAACCAAAGTTGTAATTATTAATTTCATGATTTTCTCCATTACAATCTGTTATATATGTGTATGTATGTATATATATATATATATATATATATATATATATATATATATACATATATATATGTGTGTGTGTGTATGTGTAAATAAAATCATATGGCTTAATACAGAATATGTGTATATATGTATATGTAACATAATATATTTTAAATATGTGTGTATAAAACCAACATGATGTACCTATTGGGGGGTTTTGCTTGTTTGTTTGTTTTACTTTATACTAGTCTGATCTCAGACTCTTTCCACAGACCCTCACTCAGCTCTCCTTTTATATATACCAAATCCAAATTCCTTGAATTTAATTTTATTGTACTCTCCCCCTTCCTTCCTCCTTCCCATTCTGTCTTTCTTGCTCTCTGCTTCATCTGAATTGAATTTATCTATATTACCTCTTTCCAAGAAATATTATTTTAATTCACCCCCTTTCTTATTCCTTGTACCTCCTAGTATATTCTCAAATCCCACTTAAGAGGTTTTGTACAGAAATGCTTTATTTAATCTCTCTATGATCTTAATACTATTTGATACTTCTGGAAGACAAAACTGCCCACCTCCAATTCCCTTATTACTTCCTTGCCCATGTCTTTGTACAAAGAGCATTTTTTTTCTATGTAGACTCATTTCCAGAAATAGTAATTCATGAAGTGTGGAACAGTGGAAGGAACTTTATATCCAGAGCCTGAGGATCCAAGCTAAAACCAGACCCTTAAAGTCACCACCTATACATCCTTCTGTCAGTCATATCATCTCTCTGGTCCTCTTTTTTCCCATCTGCCTGCCCTTTCTGCCAAAAACTTCGGGAACCTCCAGCTGTCCTTTGCTGGTGTGGGACATAGACTGGAAATGCACCTAGAGGAAAGAGTCAACTGAAATAGTCATTTTTCTTGGATGGAATCTTCTGTAAGGCTCAGAAGCATCTCCACACCTCCACAAGAATGTGTTGGGAAAGTCCTAGACTGGCAACATTTCTGTTGGTGGAACTTGATTTGTGTTCCCTGACACAAGGATCCTAACTCCAAGTTTTATTTTCCTAATTTTCTCAGTTAAGTTTCGGGGAAGGATGAGCTATCACAAAGGAAACAGCCGCCATTCTTCTGTGGCCCAGGTCAGGCAGTGAGAATCTCTGGATCCTCCTAGTCCCTCTACTGCCATATTCCTGTTTGAAAGATCTTCATTTGTGGAATTAAATTTACTTACATTCCATTCTCAGAAGTGTTAACTGCCTAATCAGGGATGTGGATTCTAATAAAAGACTAGAACTAATTCTTCATTCTTTTTGAAAATTGTTCAGAGGTATTCTTTCAGAGACCCTGAAACAAGGAGAGAATTTTATAAAATAGATTTGGCTAGCCCCAGATGCATGTAAACACTTTCATTAATTAAATACTTATTTTTTTGTTATATCTCCTGCTTTACCTTTCTTAAGGTTTTTTTGTTAGATGAATTTGCCTGTTAAATGCCCTGGTCACTTCTGGCTTCTTCAGAGCTTCCTTTTTGCCAGGAAATTTAAGTTCAACTTTTCAGGATACATTATTTTGAGGATGCAAACAAATTTCTTTTGCTTTTCAAAATAGCACATTCCAGTTTTCTTGTAAATGAAAACAGTCTTGTGCATTTCATCCTCTCAGATGCTTGCAAGATTTAATGTTCAACACTGAGGTTCTGAAGCTTGATAACTTTTATAGATAATTCAAATTTAGGATTTCTCTTTGTCAAATCTCTTTGGACTAGATGCTTACAAGATTTGTCTTTCAACAAAAGTTCTAAAGTTTGACTAACTTTCATAGGCAAGTCATATTGTGGGTTTCTCTTTGCCAAATTTCTATGGACTACATCTATCTGTACTTTGTTCACCATTTCCAGTACTTCTGAAAATTTTTCTTGTATGGTGCCCTGATGAGTAATATTTAGGTGTTTAATTCCATAAATTTTTTTTGTTAAAGATTTGTTACTCTCAAAGTATCTTAATCCATTCTGTGCTCAAGGTTAAGTGCCTTAGCTTGTAAAGGTCTAAGGTGTTCTTCCAGCCTTTTGGGGTGTGTGTGTGTGTATTTAGTATATATATTTAGTATGTATATATATATACATATATATAGTTACTGTTGTCCCTTGTTTTTATATTTCCTAGATTTCCCCTGTATCTGTCTCATTCCTTGCTCCAAGAGAGTCATCCCTTATAACAAATGGTATGACCTTATGTTCTCTTGATCTTGCTTTGAAAATCTTTCTTCCATTTTTGCATTTTTCAATTTCAAAGTTGCTATACCCTTTTCCAAAGAATCGATTGTTTTGCAGATACTGTGTATTATTTGTTCTGTTATTTTATTTGTCTTTTAGAGCTTCAATTTCTGCCCAAATTCCCTTCAATTCATATTTTGCTCTGCATTCTGGAGTTTCTTAAGAGTTATTGCATTAATCATATCTGGAAATCTTAATTTGTTCAATTCCATTCAATTTAGTTAGCATTTATTGAATGCTTACTATGTGACTGTGACTGGAAATATAAAGACAAAAAATAATCTCTGCCTACAAGGAACTTAAATTCTACAGGAGTAAAGCAACTTATGTAACAGAAAAGTATGTACAAATTACATACAGAGTAAAAACCAACACATGAGCAAGAACAGCAATAACTGGGGAGATTGGGAAAGGTCTACAATAAAAGGCGGGACCTAATCTGTGCTGCAGCATTTCTATTCTCATTGGAGTTTTAAAGTCATTTTCTTGTACTCTGTGATATAGCTTCAATACATTAGAACCTTTGGTTGGATCCCTACATTTTTCTTTTCTTACCAGTTTCTCTGCTGGCTTTTTTGTGAAGTAGGTCTTAGACTAAGTTCTTTCTTATTCTCTCTTTGTCTTTTGTTATTGTTGTTTATCTTTTACACTGTTAGATGCATTTATTATTTTGAGATGCTGGGAAAAGGTTGGGCTTAGGAGAATCTCATCAGTCATCTGGGGGGGAAGCATTTGGGGGTAAGTGACTTGACCAAGGTTACACAGCTACTAAATGTCTGCAGCAAAATTTGAACTCAGGTCCTCCTGACTCCAGGACTGATGCTCTATCCATTTTACCACCTAGCTACCCCTAGATTTTTTAAAATAAGTTTTTATTGTTATCTTCTGTTTTCTTAAATCATTATTATTATCTTAAATATCCCCTTCCCTCCTCCTCCCAGAGAGGTATCCCATATAACAAATAATATCTTTTAGAGAGAAAAAAATTAGCACAACTTGTCGATACATTGAAAAAGTCTGAAAACATATGCAATGTGTAACACCTATAGATTCCCACCTACACAAAAGAGTAGGTTGGGAATGTCTTCTCATATCTTCTCATTTGAATCCTGCTTGATCTTAATATATACATATGTTATATTATATTATATTATATTATATTATATTATATTATATTATATTATATTATATTATATTATATTATATTATATTATATTATATTATATTATATTATATTTACTTTTGATTTTGTGTGTGCGTATGTGTGCTTCTTTCCATTTACATTGTAGTTATTATGTATATTGTTTTCTTGGCTCTTATTTCACTCTGCATCAGTTCATATATATCTTTCCATGCTTCCTTAGATTCATCACACATCATTCTTACAGTACAGGAATATACCATTACATTCATGTAGCACTATTTGTTTAGCCATTCACTAGTTGTTTCTGGTTCTTGGCTATCACAAAAAGTACTGAATAGAGACTTTCCTCTTATAGATGGCTTCCTTAAGGTAAAGCCCAGGAATGGAGTTTTGGGTTCCAAAAGGGTGGACACTGTAGTCATCTTATTCACATAATTCAAAATTGCTTTCCAAAAATGATTGTACCATTTCACAGCTTCAACAATATATTATCATGCTTATCCTTCCACAGCCCTTCCAACATTAACTGTTGCCATTTTGGGTCATTTTTGCCGGTTTGCAGGGTATGACATGAAACCTCAAGGCTGTTTTGATTTGCGTTTCTCTTATTAATAGGGTTTGGTTGTGAATTCATGTGGTTGTGAATATTTTGCAATTCTTTTGAGAACTGTTTGTTCATGTCTTTTGACCACTTATCAGAGAATAGCTATTAGTCTTAAATCCCCCATAAAATTTTCATTGACAAGATGAGAGTTAGGGACCAGACAATGGGACAGTTGGGTGGATTGGGAATGGACTGAATAGCTGGACCCAAAGAGCAGTCAGAATGACTCAATGCCTAGTTGAAATGAGATCTCTAGTGGAATGCTCCAGAGATATGTACTTAATCCTGTGCTATTTAGCCTTTTGGGGACTGAAGAAAAGCAGAGCTCACATGATTATCAAATTTGCAGATAATTCAAAGCTGGGAGAGAGAAATAGCACTTGAGTTGCCTAGTCAGAATCAAAAGCAATCTGTCTAGATTACTTTCTAATTGATATAGAACATTGAATCACAGCTAAGATCATACAGAATAAAGGTCAAGACATCTTTGGACTCAAAAAAACCTTATTTTACAAGTCCAAGATGAAGGAGGTGTAGCTAGCCAACATTTTGTTTTCTCAGGGAAAAAAAATCTAGTTGTTTTCAGGGGTTTGAATCTCAATATCAGTTAACAGTAGTAACAGCTTTTTTTTTTCTTTCAAACTTTAAGGTTTGCAAAGTGCTTTCAGTGTTATCTCTTCTAATCCTTCTAACAAGCCTATGAGGAGGAGAGGGGAGGAAAGAACATTGATTGTCTGCTAGTGCCAGACACTTTGCCAATAATTACTTTACAAATATTCTCTTATTTGATCCTCACAACATAATGAGGTAGGTGCCATTATAATCCTGGTTTAACAGAAGAGGACAGTGAGCCTTAGATAGGTTAAATGATTTATTTGGGACTTGCCTCGTGTCACCAGCTATGAAGCAGTATTTTAATTCAGGTCTTCCTAACCATATTACATGGAAGCCAAAAAAAAAAAAAAGTTAATGCCATCCTAGGCATTAGGCTGCGTTGGAACTGACGTGTCTCAGGAACAGGCCACTTCATTCTATTTAGGTCTTTCAAACATAATCTATATCTCTTGGAATGTTGTAGAGGGCATTTGTAGTCATGTTTGGATTTTAATAAAATGGCTTCCAGGTCCCTTCCAACTCAGATTTTTGCGAATTTTTCTCCTCTCTCTCCCTCCTCCTCTTCCTCCAGTCTCTTCCTCCCTCACTCATCCTTTCCTACTTCCACTTTCCTCATTGAGGAAAAGTGACAAAGTAATGCATTTACTAAAAGCTCAGGTTTCCACACTTCTATGGGAGTCCTCCGGTTGCCTAAGGGCAGGCTAAGGGAATTGGAGTGTAGGGAGGGATGAACAGATCCTTTATTCTCTAAACTTCGAGAAGCTGCTCACTGAGCTGCCCTGACCTTCCTTCCTCCACACGTTTCTTCCCCATGCTTTTCCTTATCTAGTCTCTCTCATTCCCTGAAACCCAAATTATGTTCCGAGGGCTGTTAATACGATTAAAGGCTGCTTAAACGTTTCTTAATGAATCTTGCCTAGTGGGAATAGGTTCCAGCCTATGACCTACCCTAGCCTCTGGTACCCTTCCTCTTGAGTAAGATACCCATATTCCTTCTCCTTCTGTCTTCTTCCTCCTGTTGTCCAGTAGCTCTCATCCTCCTCTCTTCATCTACCACCCATCTTGATCTTTCCTCTCCTTCCTTCTCCCATCCTGTTTCCACTCTTCTCCCTCTTCCTAGCCCCTCCAACCCTCGACCCTGCACCCTTGGGACTCATAAATTGCTGAAGCCCTCCGCCCAGATGGCCACCTTCTGCTAGGCCGCCCCGCTCCCCTCCTACTGAGTATACCCTGGCTGGAGGGCGAGATCGGTGCGCGGTCCGGGGGAGCTTTATGTAACACGTAGTGCTTTTGTCCCGGGCCAAGAACCGGCCGCCCTTGGTTGTTTTCTACCCGTAAATTTTTCAGTCTCCCTTGTTTTGAAAGGAGATCAGTGGCCTGAGCCCCTTTCCCCAGGTCTCCCGCCTCCCTCTTTTCTTTTTTATGCCCATCCTCCAGCCCCGAGGCATTAGGTGGCTCCGGGCTGTCTATGGGGGAAGGGAGGAGGGAAAAGGGGAGGGCGGCTGTAGCAGCTCCTCTTCCCTTGTTTACATGTGAGTTCATGTACGTGGGGGTAGTATTTTGGTGTTTGGGGTTGTGTGTGTGCTATTTTGTTTTATGATTTTTCCCAATTAAAAAAAATAGCCCCCAGTTTCTATGTGTCTTTGTTTTTAGTCACCCCCAGACTCTGGTTTCTGCCTTGCCCAGGGGGCCAGTGCCCCCCATCTCGGCCCGGCCCGCACCACCCGCGCTCTCTCTCCTGCCCAGGCCTCGCATCCTCCCCATTTGTTAAACACATCATTAGGACTCGCTCTGGGCCTCCATTCCCCCGGCCGGGCCCCACCCCCTGCCCTGAAATATATTTCCCAGATAAAAGGCCGCCGTGGGTGGTCTCCACCTCCTTCCCTTGGGGGCTGTAACTTCCCTGGGCCGCTGGGGGGTGGGGGGGGCGGAGGAAGGCAGGACTTCTCAGGTTGGTGACAGCCTGAGAAACTCCCAGAGAAGCTCTCTGGGAGGCCTGGAAGGCGAGAGGCGAGGAGCGGAGGCGGGGGTGGGGGTGGGGGAGGTGTTGAGGAACTAAAGGGGGGGGGGTCCGCTGCTCTTTGAAAGGAGCGACTCCCTCTTTGGAGGGGTTCTTGCCACCCCCATCACCTCCCCCCTACCGAGGAGGAATAAGCAACCCTTTGAGGGGCAAGAAGTAGAATGGAAGAGGGCGGGGGCTTTCCTTTTTGGATTTCTGATTGCATACGATTGCATACTTGGTCTTTACAAAAGCTGACCTCAAAGCCCCCCCTCTTGTTAGGAATCTCATTCTCAGCTTTTAGTTCGTAGCTCTCGGCTTTCCACCACTTCCAAACCTCCCAGAAGAACGCTACACTGTGTTAGCTAGAAAGGACCTAAGAGATCTTCCAGCCCAACCACCTCCTTTATACAGAGGAGGAACTGAGACTGGGAGAAGGGTAGTAATGTGCCCATGGTCACAAGGCGGCCAGAAATAATACTGACATTTATATACCACCTTACGAATTGAGAAACTCTTTACGTATATTATCTTAGTGGAGCCGTACACTGATTCCAAGAGAGGTAGATTAAGTATTATTTTATTCGCATTTTAAAGGATGCTGAGGCAAAAAGAGGAAGCGACTTCTGTAAGGTTAGGGGATCGTCAGTGACAAAGTCCTAGATCTCAGTTTTGTTGGGTTGTTTTTTTTTTTAAAGCAAGTCCAGAACTCTTTACAATGCGTCTCTAGTTTGTCCATTTTGTGCTCAGTCGTTTTTTGTGTCCAGTTCGACTCTTCGTGACCCCGTTTGGGGTTTTCTTGGCAAAGATACAGGAGTGGTTTGCCATTTCCTTCTCTAGCTGATTTTACAGATGATGAAACTGAGGCAAACAAGTTTAAGTGACTTGCCTAGACTGACAGAGCTAGCAAATGTCTGAGACCAGATTTGAACTTAGGAAAATGAGTCTTCCTGAGTCCAGTCCCGGCACTCCATCCTCTGGGACACCTAGTTGCCTCTAGTTTGCCTAGTGACTTCACCACTAACGCCACTGGTACCACCCTTTTTCTCCAACTCGCAACGTGCTTCTGCTTTTCAGTGACGCCCCCTCCTCTCCGGCCAAAATTTGGGTGACATAAATCCCCCAGGGCCTCAGACCCTGTGACTGGAGGAGAAACTGGAAAAGTGCATTTTTAGTTGCACTTCCAGAGAAAGATCAAGACGATCCTGTGTTTATAAGATTAGGTAAAAACCTTTGAGAGTCAAATTCAAACCCCTCATTTTACAGAAAACATGGCCCAGAGAGAATGTGACGAGCCCAGTATAGCACAGGTAGTAAACAGAGCCTGGATTCCAACTGAAACCTTCCTGCCTTCCAACCCTGAGCTCTTTACACATCACTCACCCTCTTATGTTTGTAGAATGAATGAATGAATGAACTAATGAGTGAACAATTCCTGCTTCCCAATCCTGTCATCTGGGAGCTGGCTGCCCTCGGGCCGAGAATTCCGTAGCCTGCTCAGAATGAGACTATATGGGGAGTGGGAGGAGGGTGAGAGAAGCAGCTAGAGTGACAGCCCTTAATCCGCCAAAGAATCGAATTTGAGAAAAATGGCACTGAACATTTTGATGTTGCTATTCTCTTAGCCAAGGCTCAGAGAGTGAGAAGGAGGAGCGGGGGGGGGTGGGACGGGAGGAGGGGTTGAGAAGCGCAACAACAACGATAAAAACTGATCCTCAAGAGGTGCACCCAGGAAACTCACAAGAGGTGCGCTCTAACTGGAAGCTCCTGCTAGGCGTGGAACAGTCTTTCCCTGCTAACCGAAGTCCCTGGAGGGAGCCGAAAGAGCGCTGGGGCTGAATTCCTGCCCCTCCTGAGCAGAAAATCTGGAATTCGTTAAGATGGGGCAGTAGGAGAAGGGGAGGGCGAAGATAAAAGTCAGATTGAAGCCAGGCGGAAAAGTAAGCTCAGGACACTTGCTTTCGGTAGTCTGCGCCCGGAGTTAATCTGTCCCGGAGATGCGCTTTACTGTCAGCTCTGGTCTGACTATTCCCTGCCAACAGAAAGCCCTTGTGGTGAGAAAGGGCCACTTGCCCTTACTATGCCCCTGCGGGCCGGATGGGACTATCTTTGTTTGAGAAAGGGGCTTTGTTTTGGGGGAGAGTGGGGGTTACTTTCCGTTCTCTAAAAGTTTAGGATTTAGGCTGGGAGGGAAGCGTTGGAGGGACTGGGATTCCTAGCTATTAAATCACAACCCCACTAAGTGGAGGGAGGGGGAAGAACCACTGACTTAAAAATAGAAGAGCTGGATTCGAATTCCGACTGTTATTTACTGGGCAAATCTCACTTGAGCTCTCTGGGCCTTGGTTTCCTATTCTGTAAAATGAGACGATTCTCAAGCTCTAAACTTGATACCTTTAGATTTAGGCAAAACCCCAATTGGGCACACAGCCAAAGAAGTCTGTGAATTTTCTTTCCACCTGCCACAGATTCAGTTCAATCCCTACACTCCTTGCCTCTCTAAACACCCACGTTCAGCCCACTCCTACTTTCCCTCTCCTCTACACACCACCACTACCACCACCCGCCTGTGCCAGCATCACCATCACCATCACCATTAACACACACACACACACACACACACACACACACACACACACACACACACACACACACAGAGAGCTGCCCTGCCCATTCTGTTTCCCGTGGTCTGACATGACATTTGTTTCTAATTAGCAGTTACCAAGGTCTCAAAGCTAGAAATGTGGCAAACAAGATGAGCGGGGGAAGGTGGCCCTTTCCCCTGCATTGAAAGTTGCCTGTCATTTAATACAGCTGTTAAGACGCTCCTGGGTTCTCCTTGTAGCCAACGGTTGGATTGAATAGTCACTTCAGAAATTGCACAATATATGCAAATTTGTGAGCCAGGATTGGCAAATTTAACTCCTAAAGGGTGGAGGATCCATTGGTGTACTTATGGTTTGTCAGTTAGAAAGGAAAATAAAGTAAATGGTGGAAAGAACACTGGATTTAAAATCTGAAGACTTGGGTTCCAATAGAGCTTTGCAATTTAATGCATTGTAGTCTAATAAGAAATGCATTCTAGTCTAATGGCTAGTCTTGGAGTCAAGTCACCCCAGGCTCTGATACAATTGGCTGTGTGACTGTGAGCAAGTCACTTAAGCTCTCCAGCCTCAGTTTCCTCATCTACAAAACGATGATAAAAATAAGTACAGGACTTTCCTCATAAGGTATTAAGAAGAAAACAAAAGCACATTCCTTACAAGTCTCTTGCTTTCTCTGGGTCTGTTTTCTATGTAATTCACAGGAGGCTAGCACTAGCTCTCTAAACTCCTTTCCAACACTAATTCCATGAGCTGTTATCATAAGGTTAATTATTAAGTTGTGTTTCTATATCACTTTAAAGTTGACAAGATTCTTTGCATTTATTATGTCATTTGATTCTGAAATGATGAAATATGTGACCAGAATGCCATCAGAGAGCAGTCGAGGGAAAGGGGAGCATATCATATATAGGCAGCAGCCTTTTTGGACTATGCTGTCTAAAATCAGACCTTTTCCTTCCTGCCTGCCCAATGCTTTACAGATTCCAGATAGGATTTCTGGGAGCCTCAGGTAATCTGCCTCTCCTGCCTTGGTGAAGAAAACATAAAGAGACTACAGGAATAATAGATGAATATCTATGAATACCCAATTACACTTTCCATTTCTATTAGTTTCTCTTTTTGATCCATATTCAAATAGGCAAACAAGCCTCTGTAATGATTTGGAAGGTCTGTGGTTTACTTTTTAAAATCTTCTTAACTAAACTAGGTGACAGAACTTTCTTCCATCCAGCAAACAACTGAGATTAAGATCCTCTGAGATAGTCAGGAAAGGACAGCATTTTAATTTGAACAATAAAAAGCAAAGTGAACTTTATGAAAAATGAGTTCTTTTAAAATCAATCATTGTGAATTTAATTTTGTCAGAGTATTCAAAATTCTGAAAATGTTTCATATTGTAGACATAGAATTTAGAGCTGACAAAGACCAATGAATGTTTTTTAACCTTCGTGGAAATTAAGTAATAATAAAAAATAACAAACCTAAGCCAAGAAAACTCTTCATAGAAAAATAGTGCCAAAGAACTAAAACCCCTCTTTCTCTTCTATTGGCCATAAAGAAGTCTTAATGGAAATGAAATTATTTCATGTTAACTTGACATAAGGAATTAGTTGTTTTCCTTTAGGATTTATGGAAAGAATCCTACTGCTTTCTGTGTAGGCAGAAGAATGTGCCAACTAGACTTAAACATAATTGGTTTCCTTTCTGAAAGCTTCTGAGAGAATTGTGAGGGAAGGGTAAATTACTCTAACCCTTTTGATTTCTGTGTTTGTAAGAATCAGCTTATAGCTAATATTTTGATAGACTCTGAAATGAAAATCATGTGAGAAAACCTAGTCATATCCCTGCTCCCTTTTTTGAGAGATTTTACCAAGAGGCTATTTCTGTTTTTGTTTTGTTTTGTACAAAGAAGTAACTTTTGATTAATATTTAACAAAATGAGTGACCTTGGTGTTTAATCTGCAACTAATTTCACGTCATGATGGCTACTGTTTTGTTTCTTTTTTTCTAAGTTCAGTATTTGAAGCAAACTTCCATTTGTTATCAAATGGCTTTGGTTTGACAAACTTGTGTCAATAGGAGAGTAGTGTATAGTAAAACAAATACTTTGTATTTTCCTGGTAAATAAGTTTCAGTCTCAAAAAAAAAAATGAAAATATGTTGACTGCTTTTTAGGAATAACCTTTAAACTAAAGAGGAAAGGGGAAAGGGACACCTGTTTATTGGCATTTTGAAAACAATTAAGAACATGTTATGCATTATTCATCTAGAATCTTTCCCTATTTTCAACTCTCAGTCTGAGGGAAAGAAGAAAAAGAACACTCTGGAAGACAAGATATGTTGAATTAATATTCATGGAATTAGATAAATGCTGCTTTATGGTAGCATGTAACTTTCTAGGTAAATAATATTAGAATATAATTTCCTAGATAAATTGAATATATAACTTTATATGTAAGAAAATAACTTTCCAGGTAAATTAAGACTTGATTCTGAACTTTGTTTTCAAAAATGAATAAATCCTTTTAAAATGTAGAAATGTATGTATATAAATAATTCTATGTAATTCTTGGGATACTCTATTCACTTGTAAGTCCCCAGAAAAATTATCCTGAATTCAAGGCAGTCCCTGGCTCAATACTCACTCAAAAACCATAGCTCATAAATCTCCACTATGTTCAATTTTTACTGGCTAGAAGACATGATTGTTCAAAACAAAAGAAACTTAATGAAACAATGTGTGGGGAGGAATGAAAAGACACCACCCTCATGCACACAAAGAGGCATATTCTTCCATGGGTTATCACTTCAGTGTAGGTTACAGAGGCAGAGGATATATGTGACCAGGGAACACACATGTAGAGCATCCACATAGCTAACACATATGTCCAGAGAAGTAGGGTACCAACCAGGAATCCATATAATCAGTGTCCATACAAGGTCAAAGCATTTCATACCTTTGACCCTACAGGGTTCCTGCTGCCTTTTTGCTGATGTCATTATGATGGATGGCCTTTGCTAGGTATATTTTCTCTGCTAGGCATCTCTGGTCATGAAAATTCTCTCTGCTACCATCTCCTGTCTCTCTGCTGCCTTCTTCTAAGGTGACATGGCTAGAAAGCCAGGGAGAGCCCTGACAAGGACATGCTGTCTCTTTCATTGCCTAGCCCTGAGCTATGAGCCACCATACCTAGCCTGGCAGCTAAGGAAAGCTGGCTAGAGTATCCCAGGCAAAGATTAAGTCTATTCATTATAATTATTATTATTATTATTATTATTATTATTATTATTTGTGTCTGATGTTGATTCAAAGTCTATGGTTCCAGACAACTGATTTTGGATTAGAAATTACTAGTAATTTCTGGTCAACCTGTTATGGAGATCTTGTAACCATTTTATTAAGTTCTCCTTCCTCCCCCCCCCCAAAAAAAAAACCAAAGCATCCTCACCACAGTTATTATGGAGATTGAGACTACAAAACCCACTCTTTCCCAGGATCTTCATATAGTGACATGCAAATTAAATTGAGCAAGAACAAAGGTAAGTGAAGACAGCAAGGCGTGTACTCTTTTCCCTTCTGATTCACATTCCTGCCTTTATTATGAATAATGGCCAACTGCAACCACAAAACAAAAACCTGGCTTTTGTTTTTTTGTTTTTTGTTTTTTGCTGTATTTTGGCCTGGGTATGACTTCATGATTTCACTGCACTATACATCATAGTAAGTTACTTACTAAGATCAGACCAAGACTCAATATCAGGTCTTCTGACTCCAAATTTAGGCTGTTTCTACCATACCACATTGTTCCTTTTTAAGACAAGGGGGGGAAATGATAGAAGAAAAGAGGTCTCAATAACTAAGAAGAAGAATTCACAGTCCGTTCTAGGGGCCTCAGCTTACTTCATTTCTTCCAGACTCTGCACATGCCTCAGATCAAACAGGCCAAGAATGACTAAACTCTGATGGTCATATCCAATTAAATATATACCACGTATATAATACCACATAGTTCCTTCCCTTTATAGTAGAGGATCATAGAATCAGAATTTTTAGATCTGAAAGTAACTCATAGACTTACAGAATGTTATGTTTTGAAGATACCTTTGAGATCATATCACTTAACCCTCATTTGACAAAGGAAGAAATTGAGAACCAGAAAAAGAGAGAGGAAAAGAGATTTGCCCAAGAACACACCACAAATATGATCTTCTCTTTTTCTTCCAAGGCTAAGCCCACAGGGACAGACCCATATGCGATGTTTACCCAGGATATATGTTTTTATGGACTACTTCTAAAAGCTATCCATCCAACTGAATATCCTAGTCTGAATGATTTGTGATATTGTTAAGTGATTTCAGTCGTGTCTGACTCTGTGACTCCATTTGGGGTTTTCTTGGCAAAGACACCAGAGTGGTTTGCCATTTCCTTCTTCAGATCATTTTACAGATGAGGAACTAAGGCAAACAGGGTTAAGTAACTTGCCCAGAGTCACACAGCTAGTAAGTGTCTGAGGCTGGATTTGAACTCATAAAAATAAGTCTTTCTGATTCCAAACCCAAGGCTCTATCCACTGTGTCACCTAGCTGCCCCGGTTTGAATAATGAATTTCTTCATTCACTTGGTTTTTCCTAGGGGGACAATTAGGCCAGGGCTTTTTGAGTGATTATAGATCTTACTTAGGAGGTTTGCTGTGTTCTGAGGCTTAATGCAGTGAGGATAATATATATCATCCACATACAGGCACATACTTTTTGTTGAGCATACATACATATGCTTGTTTTGTACTTGATTTCCTATTACTAATCATAGTATCGCTGAACAAAGTTTCTTCTGTTGCTACATCTATCATCATAAGCATAGAAGATAATTTGTTGGAGAGACTTAAAGGATATATTTTGATCTAGCAGATCAAATAATTTTTTTGTAGTCATCAAAGAGCATATGTAGCAAGATCTTGTCTTCTATGTATCTTTCAGTCCTATAAAGATGTGGTTTGCTATAGAATACCATTTAGGAAAGCATGTTTGCTTCCTTCTCATATTTTTATCAAGGATACTTTCAAAATCTGTAAATTTTTCTAATAAAGATTTCTAGAGATGAAAAAGTAGGCATATGATATCTTTTCAATCTCATTTTTGGGGCAGTAGTAATATCTGGGCTTTTCTCAGCCATTCAGAATCTCTTCCCCCTTCCTTTCCCATCCCCATGATAATTTTAGATTCCTTTGGAATCTCTTCCTTATGCCATCAATGTTTGTGTCCTCCTACATGAACCTTCTCACGTAGTCTTCTATTATTAGTCTTTACAGAAACTGTTCTCACCTTTGTTTTCTTTAGTGCCATTTCCTTGTGGATGACTATGGTATCAGAATGTAACTGTGATTGATGAAGAGAATCGTTTATCGTGGAAATCATAACAGAACTTTTCCATTTTTTTTTGCTGTTTGCTGTCCTATTTAAATGTTCTTGGTAATGATCTCCTTAACTGTACCTCATGCCAAGTTTTCTGTAAATTTATTTTTCCCTATAAGGTTATATGATTCATAATCTTCCTCCATCATTCCCCAAGGATACTGAAAATAGTTTATTCTAAATCGTTGTTGCCCTTGATTGCTATATTGATGCCTTTCAAGGACATCAAGTTTTCCTAACTGAGGTAACTGGTAGGCCTTTTTCTCCTCCTCATTATTTTGATCACTTTATATTGGTAAAACTTTTCTAGGAAGTAGAAATAGTCATTGCCAGTGTCTGCTCCTTTATCCATTTCTAATGTTTTCTCGTCAATGGCTAGTTCAAATAGGTCACTTTGAAAATGTATTATTTGCATGCTGTATATTTTCATTTTAATTATTCTAACTAGATCTTGTTTTTTAACTAGTCAATGGTCTGGTTGTACATAGACAGCTCTTTCAAAAATGACTACTACGTAGGAAACCAGTTTAACAGTTTCTGTTAAAATATAAGCAGTTTAATTTTCCTTGGTGTGATTTGGTGCTCATCACAGATAATACCTACTGACACTATTTTTGAAGAAAATATTCTTGACATTTGAGATATGTGGCTTCTGTATGGTCTACATAGCTGTGGCTTCTTTCATTTCTTGATCTTCAGTTATATTTTCCAGCATATTTTTTTGCTATCCTTTCTTGTGCCCACTTTTGCTTTTAAGACACTGAGTATTAAGGTATACATTGATTTGCCTTGGAAAGCCTTATCAAGTTCTTCCAAGAATTTTTCTATCTCCTTATTCTTGGCAACAGACAGAGAATAAACTGCAGTAAGCTTCATTGTGGTCTTTTTGTTTATACTCACCATGAGCACTGAAATAAAGGATAACCAAGGGTCCTGTTGTTGCCTTTGGAGACACAAGAATGCAACTCTGCCAATTCTTTTATTTGCCTCTCCTAAGCAGACCTATGAGCCATCTTTCCAGTTACTTGCAACTTCCTTTTGACTTCTGGTTTCACTTACAGTGAGAATGTCAAGATTGAAATTATTCAATTCTTCCATTAGTAAGCTGACTTATTGGTCACTGGACAAGAATCTCACATTTAGAAAGTAGTTAATGTTTACGGAGGGTCGACAGATTGTCTTAACTGTTAGCATCCTTTGCCATCTTTCCTGCTATTTCCTATTCTCACTACTGAAGTACAAGGGGTCTATACAGGACTGAAGACCACTTTATGTTTTTCTTTGTTTCATTGGTTGTCATGGACAAAGTGGCCAGCCTAGTGGCGATGAGCCTCTCTCTCCATAAGTAGTTAGGCTGATATGTGGAAAGTCAAAACATTTTGTTTCTTTGGACTATACCTAAAGACTTTCCAGCAGAGTAGAACTTTCCAGGTCATATTCCCCTTGCACAGTACTTGAGAATCGAAAATCACTTCTACACTATGATGGGACATTTGTGTAGGATTTTCATGGAGAATAATATTGGTATATTGTGAAAATTTTATAAAATGTGTTATTTTTGGGGGGGAAGGGGAGAAGGTTTCACTGATCTATATGGTCTTCGAGGCTTAGTTTCAATGAACACATCAAAGTCAGAAAGGGCAAAAAATCTGATTAGACATGGGGAATACAGTAATTGCAGACTAAGGCCAGTCCAGTTCAGTGGTATAGGATCGAGGTAGCAAGAAAATAAGACACTTGTAGTCAAGTCATCAGCAATCACTTATTAAATGCCTACTGCATGGCAGACATTGTACTAAGCATTGGGACTCTAAAGAGAAGCAAAAATAGTTCCTACCCTCAAGAAGTTCACAGCCTAATGGGGAAGACAACATGCAAACAAACAACACACACACACACACACACACACACACAGAGGCAGGGGTATCTAATAAGTATTTAACAACTGGCTCTTCTGGGAAAACATGTATACAAGATACACCTTTAAATTTAATCTTCACTATTAACATTTTCTCCATCACTTTCTTGGTCTAGACAATCAACACAACAATAAGTCAAGCCCTGATTTGTAGCATTTGCTGTTTTCTGAGGTGGAGGTGCTCACGTTGAAAATTTAACACTCGGCTCTTTCAAGCAGGTACAAGCTTTCTCCAGAACACCCCTGGACAGGATACATTGAAATTTATCACAGAGGGAAGACACTAGAATTGTGGAGACAGAGGAAGTAAAGACTTCTTGCAGAAAATGGAATTTTAGCCGAGATTTGAAGAAATTAGAGGTTAAGAGGGAGAGAATTTCAGGCAGGTAGGCCAGCTAACATTTAACAACATTAAGTTTACCTAACAGTAGCATAAAAAGGATATTGAGCAAGGATCCTGCATTGATTCAGTTGCATGCAGCATCCTCACCTATACATTTTACAATGTGCCCCACGCTCCTCTATCTCCCATTCCCTTTTCCCCTTGCCCTCCATCTACACACTCATCCCTGGCAGGAAGGCATGTCAAGCTAAAGAAGCATCTTTTTTTTGTGAGGCAATTGGAGGTTAAGTAACTTGCTCAGAGTCTGCATACAGCTAGTGAGTGTTATGTGTCTGAGACCGGGTTTGAACTCAGGTCCTCTTGACTCCAGGGCCAGTGCTCTATCCACTGTACCACCTAGCTGCCCCCAAGAAGCATCTGGACTTTTGACACTGAGGAGACCAGGAAATTACATCAACATTTTGAAATTTATTATTCTGTACCAATTCATTCTGAGAGGCAGATAGAGAAGAGAAGACAGGAATCAGAGAGAGGCAGGGACAGAGAGTCAGACAGAAAAAGAAGAGAAAGGAGAAGGAGAAAGAGAAAGAGGGGAAGGAGAAAGAGGAAGAGGGAAAGGAGGAGGAGGAGGTTCATTTTCTGAGCATCACATAATTTTTCTGTCATCCTATACTTTGATTTCCATAGTTGGCCCTCCTTCATTCACATTCTAGGGTCAAATTACGTGATATTTATCTATATCCATATTTTATCCTTCTTTTCCCTGCCCAAGAATGTAAGTTTATTGAAGCAAAGAACTGTTTCATTTTTTAAAGGAAAACAAAAAAGACCATTATCTAAAAAATGCTTTTTACATGGTAGGCAAATAATAAATCGATAACTTGAATCATAGGATTTAGAGCTGACAGGAGGCTAAGAAATCATCCAGCTCAACATTCTTATTTTACAATATTCTTTATTTCATTTAGGCCCAAGGATCAAAGTTGCCTTGGTCAAGTCACATAGATAGTAGGTAACAGAGCAAAGTTTCAATGAAGTGTTCTTTCTTTTGCCTCCTGTTGCATGAAGTTAAGAAGTCCACTTTAGTTGGATTTCCCATTGTTATTTTATGCTGCATCTTTGCATGTTCCCATTTCTGCCAGATCCACCTCCTGCTTCAGTTAAGCATGTATTTCATGCTTTTAATTTCCTTTACTTTTGGATGCAACTTTGTTTTCTTGTCTTTTACACTATCATGACTTTGGTCATTTATCTTCACAGTAATTCCTTTATTAATTCAATTTACCTTTCAATCATGTTTATTTTTCATTGCTTCAACTGTATGGAGTTGCTTCAGTTAAATTTATTTTTCCCTTTGGAGTCTCTTAGCTTTTCTGGGCCCACCAGGACAAGTAAGTAAGAGAATGTCTGCATGGAATGACCAGATCAAACCAGACCTTAAAGTTCCTGTCAGTCTGCCCGCTAGAAGACAGAGGATTTTAGAGCTAACCAAAGGCATTAATATACAAAGAGCCCATAGAGATAATTTTATCCAACTCCCTCATCTGACAGATGAAGAAATCGAGATCAAGAAAGGTCAAGAAACTTATCCAAGGTCAAATAAAAGTGTCAGCATAAAGATTACAACCCCAGTCTTGGACTCCAAAGCCATTGCCCTTTTCCACTATACTGTTCACTGGGCTTGTTATTCTTATCCTTTGCCAAATTGTTGTGTAGGTCTCATTCCTCCTTCACATCTCTAGCCATTAGACTGTGATGCTTTCTTCTTTGGAACTGTTGGGGTTTAGGGAGCTCTCTCTGGGATCACTGAAAACTATAATAGTTGGTTTAAATTAGAATTGACATTTTGGTTTCTTTTCAATGCAACAGATAGACCCAGCTTTAATTATGATATAGATACCTGGTTTTATCATCTGTAAAATGAGTGTTTAGATCAGATAGCCACCCAAAGCCATTTCAACTCTAAACTTGTGAATCCTATATGTTTTTGGAGAAATAACAACAACTTTTCTTCTCATATTGCCTATGGACCAAGCAGTACCATGTACCTTGGAGTGTTTCCAATAAAGATTTGCACCTACTCTTCTAGGAGCAAATATCAGGTAGAGAATCCAGAAGGAAGGTTAGGAGTGGAGAAATAAGGAGACTTATGATTATAGGAGTCTGAGCTGAAAAGAAACCTAAGTGATCATCTATAACACCTGAGTCCCTCCTACTTTTTTTTCCCTTTTACAGATGAGATAATTTAAGGCTAGAGAGATGAAGTGACTTGCCTAAGATCATAGTAGTGGTGGTGGTGGTGGTGGTGGTGGTAGTAGTAGTGGTGGCAGTGGTGGTAGTAGTGGTGGTGGTAGTAGTAGTAGTAGTAGTAGTAGTAGTAGTAGTAGTAGTAGTAGTAGTAGTAGTAGTGGTAGTAGTAGTGGTAGTAGTAGTAGTGGTGGTAGTGGTGGTGGTGTTAGTGGTACTGGTAGTGGTGGTGGAGGTGGTGGTGGTGGTGGTAGTAGTAGTAGTGGTATGCTTTGAGGTTTATAGAGGACTTTATCTCATTTGCTCCTCACACCAACCCTGTAAGGTAAGTGCTATTATTATCTCTATTTTACAGATGAAGAAATCAAGGCTAAGTGATTAGCCCTGGGACATGTAGCTAGTAATCATCTGTGGAAAGAAAACTAAAAAAATCCAACACTTTAACCACTAGGCTACCTAGCTGCCTCCAATATAGCAAATAGCAGAGCCAGGATTCAAACACAGGTCTTATAATTCCCTCCATTTCACTATACACTGGGCTTATTATCTTTTTTTATTATTATTTTGAATGAACTGAAAGTATTTGAGTCATGAGCCAGCCTGACATCCCTATCTTTCAGACTTTGTTTTTAGAAACTGGAATTTAAAAGCCTATATCTGGAGTATATTTGGATATTTAAAGCCTATATTTCCTCCTATTTATGGCTATATAAACTCAAAGGAAGGCATCCAGGACATTGATGAAGGAGTAGTTTGCTATTGTGAGAATCTAAGATACAAGTTCAAGATTCTGCTCTCCATTTGGCATTGCCCACCACTAGGGGCCGCTCTTATCAGAGAATGGAAGATAACTTCAGACATAAGGATGGAAAGGACTTTAGGGAGCCACCTAATTTAGCCTGTCTTCAAGAAGCAGCACAATTGACTATCTTGGAAAGATTTTTGATTTCAGTCTTACGGAGTAGGAGATTCTGTAATCTCACTTTATAAACCTTTAAACCAGTGTGTGACAATGGAGGTAGTTACTTTACATTAGACCACCAACATGGTTAGAAAACAGTGGATTAACGAGTACAGATCCTTGATTTAGGATTATAGATTTAGAGACAGAAAAGACATTAGAGATCGTTGAGTAATTTGTGCTTTGGAATAGACACAATATAAACAATATTGGATCTGTTTCAAGAGCTCTAAACCTGAGAACACTACACAGAGGGAAAACAATAATAAACAAGTATAAAATTTTATGTTCTATTCAAAAACTACAGTGCTTACCCAGGCATCTGAGGTCTTTCTGATTCAAAAAGGAGGGAAAGTAGTTTGTTATTTATTAGAGACCAAACCAGACTAATATCTGAAAGAGAAAAGCTCTATCTTCTACTCCACATTGTACCAATAATACCAACACTTTCATTCTAAACATTAAAGACTCAGAGGCTCTCTGAGACTCAGAGATCTTAAGTTATTCGACCAAAGACTCACTGGTAATGAAGGCAGGCCTGGGAATCAAACGGTGCCTCAAACTCTATATCAAGCACTCCTTCCTCTGTGTCATGCTGCTGTCCACTTTGTCTCCCTGCTTCACTTAAATGATCTCAGAGAACCATCCATCCCATTCTTAAAGAGTTTCAAAAACTTTCTTTGTGAACTTTTTATTCCATGAGTTAGCCATCTTTACTCTCAAAGGGCTCTTATCATCATAGAATCCTTAGTAAATGATTCTAAGCCCAGTGGGACTGGGATGCTGGGCTCCTATTTTTTTTTTTTTTTACTGAGGCAATTGGGGTTAAGTGACAGTCACACAGCTAGGAAGTATTATGTATCTGAGGTTGGATTTGAACTCAGGTCCTCCTGATTCCAGGGCCAGTGCTCTATCTGCTGTGCCACCTAGCTGCCCCTCCTATTCTTAGGAAGATGACTGCAGATAGTGACATCTGGACAGATGATGAGCAGCTTATAAAAATTACCCTGACGGCTAAAGCTGCTGATTAAATCTAGCTAAAAATACTCATAATGCGCCTACCACTGTGCTAGCCCCTGAGGAAACAAAGAAATGAAAGTTCAAGAAGCTTGTCTGTGGGTGCCCTGAGCTCCCTGATCTAGTCTTTCCAGAGTTTATCATGGTATTCAGTAAAGAAAACTCATGTTTATAGAACATTTTAAAGTATCTTTCCTGATCATTTCCAATGTGACATTGGACAAGTCACTCACTTCCCCTCTCTTGCCCTTAGTTTCTTCATCTATAAAATAAGAAGATTGGAATAGATGAACTTGAAGTTTCCTTTAACCTTTACAGTTCCACAATTTTAGTATATGATACATAACTATAATGATAGGTAATTTTTTTTAATAAACCACAACTTATTCTAAATGAACCTAATCTTCCAAAGTAGTTATATTATTATTCCATTAAATTATCATTATTAAAAATGTTTTTGAAACTCCTCTTTGGGAATAGCCTTTGAACCTATAGCCCATTCAAGTCAATTCAACAGACATTTATCTTTTTAAAGTATCTACTATATGCAGCCTATTATGCTAGGCACTGGGAAATGAAGCGCAGATGAAATGTCTTCCCTATGAGATCTCATGGATCTCATAATCTAGTAGGGGGGGTTGTGATATATACATAAATAACTTATTTAAAATAAAACATAGCACTGCATAAGGGACACAAAGAAAAGATTATGGGAGGTCCAATCATATCCAACTGAGTAGGCGAGGGGAGGGGGCAGATAACACAGAAGGCATCATGGAGGCGGCAGCATGGGAGCAAGGTCCTGAATTAAGGGTAAGATTTCACCAGGTAGGGATCAGAGGCGGAAGGCATTCCAGGGATACAGAACGATATGACCATTCTTACCAGAACAGGGAATAGAAAGTACTTCCATTTGGCTAGAACACAGAGTACTACCCTTCAAGTACTCTACGGCCGGCCAAACTGGACTACACCACACCACTAGTTCTCACTCTGCCCTTGCTTAACCCTGCACCTAGGTTCATGCTGTCCTTTGTTCTTTGAAAGAATTCCCTCCACCCCCAATTCCGTCTATTGAAGTCTGTCTCTTCCTTCTAGGACCAACTGAGGTTCTATGTTCTCCCAGGAATGTTCCCTGACTCCTACCCATACCCATGCCCATAAAGAAAATGATCTTTTCCTTCTTAAATGTTTTTTGCCTAGGCTGTGCGACCTATTCTCTCTCCTTCTACTTCTTAGAGGTCTTGATTCCATAGAAGCAAACCATCCTTTCTTATGTGTCCTGGAATCCTTTCATATATTAATTCAAAAAATCACTACCCAGCACCTAGTATTTTCAAAACACCGAGAAGTAGAAAGGCAGCTAAATATATGGCACCTATTGTCACGAAGCTTATCATCCATTAGGGAAGATAAAATTAATAGACACAAAAAGTTAAATAACAGTGGGGAATAGTAGCACATTTCCATTGTGCTTTTTCCTCATGATGCTCCCTGCCTGCTTGGAAGATGGGACAGGGAGGAAACCAAATCCACAAGAGATCAAATCATTTGCTTGTGGTCAAAAAGAAGGGCAGTATGGTGCAATGAAAGGAGCATTGTATGTCTATGGAGCCAGATGAACTGGACTTTAATACTAGCTCACTACTTCTCTCTGTGACTTTCGGTCAAGTCACTTCTGCTCTTTGAGCCTTAGTTTATTTATATGAAAAGTAAAGGAGTTGGACTAGATAGTTGTTAAGATCGGCCAGTCAGTAAGCACTTATTAAGTATCTACCAAGTGCAAGGCACTGTGCTAATTACTGAGGATAGTATTTAGCAGACAGTCTAATGGGAGGGGGGATAGGATGCAAATGACCATATACAAAAAAGAGGGGATAAATTGGAGATAATCAAAGAGGGAAGGCACTAGTAAAAAGGAGCATAGGGAAAGGCTTCTGGTAGAAAGTTAAGATTTTAACTGGGACTTAAAGGAAGCTAGAGAAGCCAGGAGGTATGTATGAGGAGGGAGAGAATTTCAGACATGGGAGACAGCCATTGAAAATACCCAGAGTAAGGAGATGGAGAGGCTTGTGGGAGGACCAGCAGAGACCAGCGTCACTGGATTGTAGTATACGTATGAGGAGGAGTAAAGTGTAGAAGACTGGAAAGGTAGGAGAGGAACAGGTTATAAAGGGTCCTTAAAATATTGTGATCTCTATGATTTCTAAGGTCTCTTTCCATTTTGAATCTGATCATCCTATGATGGTAGAAGGTAATTAGTAATCGAGCATGAATGGAAAACTAGTCTTCCAACTCTGAATCCGTAGATTTTTCCATATTGCCTCTTCAGCAAGGTGAGATGACAATCTTAAGAGCTACATGAGACATTATCTAATCTAAGTGCCTAATGAGTAGCACAGGGGTTCAGAGGAGGCACACATCACTACATCTGAAGTGGACAAAGCTCATGTGAGGAGATGTGACTTAAGTGGCTTGAAGGCTTTCTGTATATATTGAGGTAAAAGAAATATTAAATATGTAGAGAATATGGCTGAGCCCCTCAGTATAGTCAAAAATATAATGAAGACCTGACAAATAGGAAATTGCTTTGGAGCAGCGTTACTTGTAAAGTGTGTTTATTCCTCCTAATGTGGTTATTATGGGGTTTGTACCCTATAGGTGTCTCATATGTATGGTGAACCATGAAGAATAGAGCCTACCAGTGTCTCAGAGAAGGGAAAGAATTATATTCCTTTTTTGATGGACAATCACTATCTCAGCCATTTCTTAATAGCCTTTCACACCCCTAGGCTGATTTAAATAGAAAATTACTTTGGGGTAGATATAATATAAAGGATATTGGCTCTTAAGAGCTTTAAACACAGGAACAATAAACATAGGGAAATAGAATAATAATGTGCAATCAGTGCCTTTATGTTACATTAAAAAATCATTAGCTTATGCAGACACCTGAAGTCTTCTTAACTAAAGAAAATGAAACAAATATTTATTAAGTGCCTACTATGTGCCAGGTACATAATGGAATTATCTACTCACCAGATTGTCCAAGAGAATAAAATGTTATCTAAAGAATGAAAGAAGGACTTCAGGGTGAAAACACAGGAAAAAGATATGAAGAGACAGAAAGAAATCCTGATCTGTGTCAAGAGGATGGAGTGTAGAAGAATGTGACACAACATAGAAATAGAAGAAGGACCAGTGAACATTGTATGTTCCAGTAGACAGAAGAGTAAGATTCTTTCAGAAGGAAGTAACTACTTGTGGCCCAAGGAGTGATCAAGTGAATTCACAAATGCTGCCCAGAAAGAGGTGACCTATCAAGAGGAAGAGGAAGAGGAAGATGAGACTGGTTGCTGAGAACTAGAAAGGCAGCTATTTGTCTGCCTAATGTCACTGAGAGGTCTGCTGTCTTCTCAGAGCACGTATCTGAGACATAAAACCATCTAAAACTTAGAAAACCTGATGACTATTACCTACTAATGGTGATTCATATGAGTATATATGATACTGTCATAAAATAAGAATAGCTTAATAATAAGAATAGCTTATATTTATCTAGCAATTTAAGATATTAAAGCACTTTATAAGCATCATTTCATTTGAATAACAGAATGAATGCATTGTAAGGATTATTATATTATCACTGGGCAAGAAACAGGTGACGAGCAAAGACAAGAAGAAAATGCTCCTTGAGTGCAGGTATTGTTTCATGTTTTTCTTTGTATTCTCAGTGCTTAGGGTGATCTCTGATATAAATAAGGAAGGCACTTCACAAAATGCTTATTGATTGATTTTTAAGGGGAAAATTTGAGAAGTGAATGTCTAGTTAAAAATTAGTTGGATAATGTGTGAAAACTAGATTTAGATCTCTATGCATGGCTTAAAACATGATAATATGGCCTCTTGGCCAAGCATGGAGTCTGAATAGAGAGCATGGGAAAATATATTTGCTTGGATTCTTGAAAATCTAATTGAAAAGGCTTTAAACTGAAAAGGGGATAGGAATAAACAACTGTGTGACTACTGCTCTTAAGCAGGATGCCATAGATAGTAGATACAATACAGAGAGAATAGCAGTCATTCCTAGGAGACAAAAATTCAAGAAAAGAAGACAGCAGTTAAGCCATGGACTGAGATGTCCAAATATGTACTTAAATACACAAAAATTAATAACAAGCAAGATGAATTAGAAATACCAATACAAGAAGGCAAATTTGACACCATGGTTATACCTGATACTCTATTGGTTGCAGTTCATAATAGAATTATAAATCTGAAAGAATATCCCTTATTTAAAAGAAACACAATTTAAAAAGAGAGGAGTACTAGAGTGGCATTGCTTGTTATGATTAGCTAATATGAGAAAATACTTAAATTAAAGAAAAACATGATGGGACAACATTGGAGCAGTGACCAAGAAAGAGAGAAACAGGAGGCATTTGGTTGATTGATTATATTAAAGACCACCTGGACAGAAGGAAAAACTAGATGAGGAGTTCAGAGAAGAAAACAAAAGCCTGGAAAAGCTATATGATATAATAAAGGGAAATGAATATGAAGCAACTAATAAATGCTTACCTTAATGATAATTTCACCCTTCAGAAGTTAAAGGAAAGGGTTATGAAACTGACATTATGGAGCTGATTCTGAACCACAATTAAGGAATCAATTTCTGAGTTATGGATGATGGAAACCTTTGGAGGAAGTGACAACTCCATCTTATAATTTGGGATGAATGGGATAGAAAGTAGAGCCTAATATGGAGAGCAAGTATCAAAGGACTAGTGACAGGGTAGTAGTAGCATGCCATGATACAAAGGAAGTCAAGGAGGCTGGGAAGCTTTTAGTTGTGAAATTCTGGAGAAAAGAGGAAGAAATCCAACAAGGGGAAAAGAAATGGAGAATTATGTAAGGAAATCAATGTGGATGCACAGGATACTCCTCAACCAACTTAGAGACAAAATAATAAATAAAAGCAAGAGAAGGTAATACAAGATGCTACAAAACAATTGTATGGCTCTGTAAGAATAGTCTCAGGAAATCTAAACCATAGAATTATCTGAGACTGAAGATGAAATGTTAAGATCAACAACAGTAACAAAATTAAAGCTATGCTGGTAAAGTGAGGAAAACGAAAGAAAGGATAAGACCACTATTCAGTATGATTGGAAAAATGTTAATGCAAAGAAAGCAAATCCATTCAATCATTATTCTTATTAGTTTCTGCTTTCTTTGCCAAGAACAGTGATCTTTGGACTATACACAACAAAGCAAACATCAGTAAGGTGGGTAGAGGAGAGGGAGGAAGCAAAATAGGTAAGGACATAATATGAAAACACCTAGTGACACTTGATAAGTTCAGGCCACCGGGCACAAGTAGAACATATTGCAGGTTACAGTTGTGATCACTGAACTACTGCCAATGATCTTTAATGGATCATAGAGAATGGAAGAAGCCCTCTGGGACAGAAGAAGGATAAATGTCCTGATTTTCTTAAATGGGAAGAGAGTGGAGTTGTCAAACTATAGGCCATTGAGTTTGCTTTGATTCCTGAAGAAATTCTGGGTGGCTTCATCAAGAACAAGTCGTGCTAAACCAACTTTCCTTTTTTTTAAATAGGGTCAATAGAATGATTAAGGGAATGCTATTGATATGGTTTACTTACATTTTAGCAAAGCATTTGACAAAGTTTCCCATATTATCCTTGGGGACAAGAAGGAAAGATGTGGCTTAGAAAATGAGCCAGTTGGACAGATTTAGAACTAATAGGAAGGATGCTGATAAGTTAGTCGACAAAGTCAGTCAATGAATTTTTTAAAGTACCTACTATGTGTCAGGCACTGTGCTAAGAACTGGGTATGCAAATAAAGGCAAAATAATACCCCCCCCAAAAAAAGTCAAAATGAAACTCCAAAAAATCATAACCTGTTTTCAATACATTTACAGTCTAGCGAAGGATACGACATGCAAACAAATATTACAGAATATATATAATATATATATATACACATACATACATGGATGTATATATATACATACATATATGTGTATGTGTATGTGTGTGTGTGTGTGTAGATATATATATGTATATATATATATTATATATATATATATATATATATATATATATATATAATAAAGTGGAGATAATCAACAAAAAGAAGACACTAATATTAAGAGGATTGGGAAAGATTGCTCACAGAAGGTGGAATTTTAGCTCAGATAGCCAAAGGGTTCAGAATCACTGGGATTAGGAGAGTGTGATAACATCAAGAATAGCCTGAGGAAGAAAACCAAGATTTTGGAGGGCTTCAAAGTCAAGCCATATGAGGATCAGTTGAAGAAACTGATTGTCTGTAGGACAGAAGACACAGGAGGGACAGGAGAGTCCTCTTCAGGCATGTCAAAGTATCAGAAGAATTAGACTTATTCAGTTGTGTGCCAGAGGGCATAACTAGCAATAATGAGTGGAAGTTGCAAAAGGGCAGATTTAGGCAAGAAGCAAAGGAAAGAAATTCTGAACAATGAGAGCTATTTGAAAGTTCAGTAGGTGCCTTGGACAGTAGTGGATCCCTCCCTACCAAAGCCCTCAACTTAAATCTGGATGGCCATTTGTCACAGATGCTATAGAGGTGACTCTTGACCAGCTATACATTTCATTAGAAGGCCTCTGAGATTAGAGAATTATAGATATTTAGAGCTAGAAGTGGCCTGAGAGGCCATTGACTCAATCCACCTCAACTGAAACATGAAAGGACTGAGAAAAAGAGAGGTTAATTGACTTGTCTGAGCACTCACAGATGGTGAACACCAAGGGCAGCAGTGAGCTTAGCCCTTCCTGACTCCAAGCCTAGAGCTCTATCCTCAGCACCATCTACCTATCCATTCCAACCCTGAAATTCTGTGACTCTGTAAAGTATTTGAGTACTTGCTCCAATAATCAGAGTTATGTCTATTTGTCCTACAGTTTGCAAAGTGCTTTGTCCCAACCATGTGATGTTGGCAGGAAAGTCAGTTTTGTTGTAGTAGAAAGAAAATATGCTGGCTTTGGAGTCAGGAGATGAGTGGGCTAAAATCTGTCATTACTTGTATGACCTTGGGTAAGTCACATAACCCCTCTGAGCTTCGGTTTCATCATCAATAAAATGAGGCTTACAGGATCAAAAATTGAGAACTGGAAAGAACCTTGGGGACCATCAGTTCCAATCACTTCCCCCATTATTTTATAAATGAGGAAATAGAGACACAGAGAAATTAAGTGACCAGCTCAGGACCACAGAGGTGAGGAAGGAGATGGACCCAGATTTGCTAACTCTAAATCCAGTACTCTGTTGGCACTTCCATCCTATACCAACAATACCAATCTCGTAAAGTTATTGAAAACATAGTGTGAAATGATACATATAAAGCACTTTGCAAACCCTATAGGGCTATATTCATGTCAGTTGCCATTATCTCATGTAAGTATTGTGCCTGTTTTAGATGAGAAAACTTGAGCTTCTTCTTTACACATTCTAAAGACCACAATTTTTCATTAAGTTGATAATAACTTATCCTCGTTAATAGGAGCAGGGTGCCTGTCCAGGAAAGTTGATGGCAGCACTGCACCATAAAATTGTATAATAATAATCTAGCATTTTGATAGCACTTTTAGGATCACAAAGCATTCTACATATGTTATCTCATTTAATCCTCACAACAACCCTATGAGGTAGGTGCTATTATTATCATCATTTTACAGATGAGGAAACTGAGGCTGAGAAAGGTTAAGTGACTTGCCCAGGGTCACATAACTAGTAAGTGTCTAAGGCTAGATTTGAATTTAGGTCTTACAGACCAGCTGTCTATTAAGCACCTAGACTGGGGCAGATCATTTAACTCTAATTCATAGTTGAGCACTTTCCCTCTACCGTACATGTACTGCCTCTCAACCGAGCTGTGCTGTAATTACATCTATAGAAATAAACAACCTGTTCTGTGTGTATGTGTTTGATTAACAATACCCAGTTTCTCTTTCTCACATGTATCAAAGTGGCCTGATTGAATGGCGCTATTTTTATTTCTAACCATCCTTTGCCAGATTGCAATGTCAAGGCCAGGACTTTGGAGGTATTTCCTCTGTTTCACAATTCACACAGTGACTAACACATGTTCCAATTTGAAAACTTGGTAAAAATTTAAACAGAGCTGTAAATCCCTAAAAAGGATAATAGTTAATGGAGCATAAAGAGCTCTGATCCTTGGTTTGTAGCTCTGGACAAATATTTTTATGTAACAAGGGAGCTAAATATTTTTATAATCTATAAAAAGACTCTCTCTCTCTCTCTCTCTCTTCTTCCTCCTCCTCCTCTTCTCCTCTCTCTCCTCCCTCTTCCTCTCTTTTGCCCCTTTCTCTCTCTTCTCTCTTTTCTTCTCTTTTCTTTCCCTCTTCCCTTTCCCTCCTCCCCTCCCTCTTGGCTTTTCCTCCCCTCTCTTCCCCCCCCTTCCTTCCCTTTCCCCTCCTTCCCTTCCCTCTTCTCTCAGTCTCTCTCTCTCCACCCATTCCATCCTTGCCCTCTTCTTCTCTCTCCTCTCCCCTTCTCTCTTCTCTCCCTTCCTCTCCTTCTCTCTCCCTCTTCCTTTTCCCTCCTATTTCCCTTTGTCCTTCCCTTCTTACCTCCCTTCTGCTCTCTTTCCCTCCTCCTCTCTCTTTCCTTGTCCTCCCTTCTCTTCCTCCCCACTCCCTTCCCTCTCTTCTTCCTTCCCCCTTCTTTATCTCTCCATTCCTCCATATATATATATATACATATATATTATATATATAAAATATTGTATTATATGTATGTATATATGTGTATATATATAAAAATATTGTATTATATGTATGTATGTATATATATGTATGTATGTATGTATGTATGTATGTATGTGTGTGTGTATATGTGCCTAGCTGCCTCTTACCACACATGAAGTGTGCTAAAAGGCAAAGAACATTGGGTTAGGAGTCCAAAGACCAGGGTTCTATCCCATTCTATCTTTGACTTTCTGGAAAAGTCATAAAAATTAACTTGTGAAAGTTAGAAAGGACCTAAAAATTATAGCATATAGGATGTTAAACCTAGGAAGGACTTCAAGATCAGAGATCCCAGGCCTCTCATTTAACAGGTGGGAAAATGAGGCACAAAGGTAAAGTGACTTACCAAGGTCACATACCAAGTTCATGTCAGAATCAAGGCTAGAACTTTGGTCTCACATTCTTTTGAAGGACAATATAAAGTCTTACATGCCTATGTTACATTGCCTTTATATTTCATCTCCAAACCATTTGACAAAGGTAGTGTCTTAGAGACACTAGAGTGTCTTACCTAGGTAATATGGGCAGGTAGGTGATGCAGTGGATAGGGTGCTGGTCCAGGAGCCAGGAAGACCTGAGTTCTGATCTGGCTATAGACACTTACTAGTTGTGTGACCTTGGGCAAGTCACTCAACCCTGTTTGCCTCAGTTTCCTCATCTGTAAAATAAGCTGAAAAATGAAATGGCAAACCACTCCATTATCTTTGCCAAGAAAATCCCAAATGGGGTCATGAAAAGTTGGACACAACTGAAAAATGACAGAACAACAAAAAACATGCAGGTGATATAGGGAAGCAAACTTTCACTTATATGTCTTGTTCACTATGATCATGATTTTTAATTCAGTTTAACCAATATTTGTAAAACCCCTTCTATGGGTGGGTGCTGATGAATAAAATATGGTCCCTACCCTTAAGAACTGTGGGGGCTGGAAAGTGGGATAGATGTGGAGTCAGAAGGCCTGAGTTTTAGTTCTAGTTCTACAACTCACTCAGGTCTACTGACTCCAAATCCAGGGTGCTTTCCCCTACACCAATGGTTTCCAACTTCTTTGTTCTGCAAAACCCTTTCAATAACAGCAACAAAATATTTTGTAAACCCTCAGTTATACTACTTGTAATGTTATTTTAGATTTGTTGCTTACAATAATAACTACAATGATAGCTTTTATCCCCAGAAAGCTTATGATAATTTCAAATTGCTGAAGAAATAAATCTATAATGCTTAAAAACATGTACTTTCTTGTTGAGACAGAGGAAAAAAATATTTTTAACACGATTGGACAATTGCCCAACTTATGGATTAAGGCTCCATTAAAGAATTTTTAGTGTGAACTCCTTGGACCAATATAGCAAGCTCTCAAGGGATTCACAAACCGCTAAGTGGAAACCACTGCCTTACAGCAGTACTGTTTCCCAAGTTCTAATTACGTAAGCTAAGAAAATAGCACAGAATTGGAATCATAATTGGGAGTAAACTTATTGCTTTTTTACTCAAATTTTCTCACTCTTCAGGTGAGGAAACTGATGGTCAAAATGATTAAGTGGTTTTCACAAGGTCATAAAGTGACACAACTATGTTTTTAACTATCATCCTCTGACTCCATATTCGGCCACCTTTCCACTATATTATGCTGCCTCATCCCTCTTAGGGAAAAGGAAGACATATTTTTTTTAAAGTGGGGACATATTTTTATTTCTTAAAAGACAATGTTCTGTAAGATTTCTCATACTTCAAAAGTATCTAGGATTCTAACTTTTTAGAGTAGCCTTTGTTTCAAATTATAAGACTGTCATTTAAGATAAGTACATCTAAGTTTTACCCATTTAAAATTATCATAACTATTGCCATCCCTTTAAAATGGTCTCAGTAGGATCTAGATTTAAGTGTACAGTTTTAATTCTCTTCATCTTACAGAAGCACAGAATTTGAGAGGTGGAAGGGACCTCAGCACCCATCTCGTCCAAACCACACATGTTAGAATAGCAACATACGTAGCAAATAATGGCCATCCAGCCTCTGCTGTATGACCTCCAAGGAGGAGGATGCCACCACGTCTGGAGGTAGCATTCCATTTACTTACACTTTCAGTTGTTGGAGAGGTTTCCTGATATCAGGTCACAATTGGCCTCTTTTGACTTTCCACCATTGCTTACTCCTAGGTCTGCCTTTAGGGGTCAAATAGAAAATGTCTAAGGCTAATCTTTTCTTTACATGACAACCTTTCAAATACATAGACATCTATCATGGCCCCCTCCTAATGCCTCTCTCTCTCTCTCTCTCTCTCTCTCTCTCTCTCTCTCTCTCTCTCTCTCTCCCTGTCACACATACACACACACACATGCGCACACACACATACACACACGCAGTCTTCTTTTTTCCTGGTTAAATATGTCCAGTTCTTTCAATGGATTCTCATATGACTTGGACTCCAGATCACTCACCATCCTTATTTCCTGTCCTCTGGACAATCTCAAACTTATCAATGCCTTTCTTAAATAGTGGCACCAAGCACACAGTGCTCCAGATGAGGTGTGACAAGGGGAGACTCTATTCCTGGAAGTTACATTCCTCTTAATGCAGCCCAAGGTCGGATTAGCTTTCTGAGCTGCTCTATCATGTTGTGTCTCATATTGAACTTGCAATTTGCTTAAATCTCCAGATCTTTTTTTTTTCTTCAGAATAATGAATATCTAACCATGCCTTCCCCCTGTCTCATACTTATGAAAAAAAAATTTGTTCCCAAATGCAAGACTTTACATTTTGTTGTGTTGCTGAGTCATTTCACTTGTGTTTGACTCTTTATGACCCCATTTGGGGTTTTCTTGGGAAAGATATTGGAGTAGTTTGCCATTTCCTTCTCCAGCTCATTTTACAGAAGAGGAACTGAGGCAAACAGGGTTAACTGACTTTCCTGGGGTCACACAAGTGTCTGAGGGCAGATTTGAACTCAGGAAGAGGATTGCAAGCCCAGTTCTCTATCCATTGTACCATCTAGCTGTCCAGACTTTATATTTCCCTTCATTGAATTTCATCTTAGGTTCAGTTCAATGACCTACTTTATCAAAAGCTTTTTGGATCTTGATTCTGCCATACAGTGTTTTAATTATTCTTCCCAGCTTTTCATCATCTGCAAATTTGGTCAGTATGTCGTTTGTCTTTTTCCAAGTCAATTATAAGCATATTAAAAACCACAGATCTCTAGGGTTGCTAAAAATAAGGCCCCTTGCTACATCAATATTGAATTTTTAACATTTACTCTTTGAATCCAACCATCCCATCATTTTTAATATATCTGATTCTATTACTGTCTAATCTACACTTCTCCATCTTCTCCACAGAATAGTATGAGGCACTTTTTATCAAGTTTTGTTTATAAGCTAGGTCAGAGGTTTCAAACATACTGCTGCTGTACAGCACTGACCAGATTAAAATATAATAGGGAAATATTTAACAAAATAAAGCAGAATACAATAGAATATAAACAAATGTGATTTAAGTCAATATGTGGCTTACAGGATCTTTATATGTGGCTTAGTGGCCTCTGCTTCCATTTGACCTTGACACCACTAATCTAGGTTAAACTAACAGTTATAGCATTCCTCTCATCTACTAGTCTATTAATTCAGTCAAGGAACTGAAGCTAATCTGGCATGGCCTCTTTTTGGTGAAGCCATGCAAACTCTTTGTAATTACAGTTTTCCTTTCTAGGTGTTCACCAACCATCTCTTTATTGATCTGTTATAGAACTTTCCAAAAAATCAAAGTCAAACTTACAGGCTTGAAGTTTTTAGGCTTTGTTCTTTTATATTAAAAAAAAAAACTGGTACATTTGCTCTTCTCCAATGTTGTGGTGTCTCTCCCATTTTCCATGACCTTTCAGATACCAGTGACAATGGTTCCAGCAATCACATCATCCAGTTCATTTGGGACCTGAAGAGGTAGTTCATTTAGGCCAGGTGACTTGAATTCATCATGGGAAATCAAATCTCTCTCACTCTTTCTTTACTTATCTTGAGTATCAACTTCCCATTAGTCATTTTTTAAAAAAAATTATTTCTGGTGTAAAGGTCATTCTCCTTTGCAGAAAAAAAAGAAAAACAGAAACAAAGCAAGAGTGAATATCTTTTCCATCTCTGAGTCATCAGTTTTCATAGTCCCATCCATGCAGCAATAATCTTATCCTTTCTTTGACCCTCTCTCTTTTTTTTTTGTAATAAAGCTAACCACACACCTCTTTTTGTCCTTAGCTTCCTTCATACACCCCAGCTAATTCTGAGTTCTGGCAGTCCTTCACTATTTTTATACGAATTGTACCATATTATTCTTTTAATTCTTTCTTGCCTGGCTCTTCTTCCACCTTGTATACCTTTTTTTCTTTTTTTTTATTTACCTTCAATTTACAATTTTCAATTCACCATTTTTCAATGGTAAGTTTCTTGTGCATCCACAAGGAGCCTTGGTCAAATTTGACTTCGAATTCCATTTTCCTTCCTCCTTGGAATTATTTTTCTTTATGTCTTCAGAATTTCAATTCTTGAGCATCTTCCATCCTTCCTGAGCCGACTTCATTTGGATTATCTTTCCTCTGAGACCGCTGAATTTCCGCTGAATTGATTGTTTCTATGATTTGTTGTTTAACCCACTCATTCTTCAGGATTAGGTTATTTTGTTTCCAATTAATTTTTAATCTATCTTTCCATGGCCCTTTATTACATGTAATTTTTGTTGCATCATAATCTGAAAAGGATGCATTTAATATTTTTGCCTTTCTGCATTTGATTTTGTGGTTTTTACGTCCTAATACATCGTCATTTTTTGTGTAGGTGCCATGTACCACTAAGGAAAAGATATATTCCTTTCTATCACCATTCAGTTTTCTCCAGAGGTCTATCATAGCTAACTTTTCTAAAATTCTTTTCACCTCCTTAACTTTTTTCTTGTTTATTGTCTGGTTAGATTTATCTAGTTCTGAGAGGGGGGGAGGTTGAGTCTCCAACTAGTATAGTTTCACTGTCTATTTCTTCCTATAACTCACTGAACTGCTCCTCTAAGAATTTAATGCTATACCACTTGGTGTATATATGTTTAGTATTGATATTGCTTCATTGTCTATGGTACCTTTTAGCAAGATGTAGTTTTCTTCCTTATCTCTTAATTATCTCTATTTTTTGCTTTTGCTTTGTCTGAGATCAGGATTGCTACCCCTACTTTTTTTTTTTACTTCAGCTGAAGCATATTATATTCTGCTCCAGTCTTTTACCTTTACTCTGTGTGTATCTCTCTGCTTCAAATGTGTTTCTTGTAAACATCATATTGTAGGATTTTTAATACACTCTGCTATCTGATTATGTTTTATGGGAAAGTTAATCCCATTTACATTCACAATTATAATTAATTATGATTACTAACTGTGTATTTCCCTCCATCCTATTTTCTCCCCATTTATACTTTTCTCTACCTCCCTCCTTTTGCTCTCTCTTCTATCAGTGCCCCACTTTTCTTCTTTTTCCTCCTACTTCCTTATAGGGTAAGATAAGTTTCTATATCCAACTGAGTGTATATGTTAATCCCTCTTTGAGCCAAATCCCATGAGAGTAAGGTTCAAACAATGCTCATTTCTTCCTTTCTTTCCTTCTACTATAATAGGTCTTTTGCACCTCTTCATGTGATATAATTTACCGTATTCTACCTCCCCCTTTATCCTATTCTGCCTTCCCCACTAAGTCTTTTAACAATACCTGGCTACCAGTTCAATCCTGGAGCTGTCCACTTGCCATCCCTTACTCTTGATATAAGCATAACTAGTCTACCTCTTTTCCTAATCCCACATTTCCAATTACATACATACCTCTTATGCCATTTTTGTGTGTATAAGTCAACCTGTGTTGTACCATACATCTCTTTCCTTTGGGTTACCTAAAATTTTTATTCTTTGGAAATGGTGGTATTACATGGCTTGGAGCCATATAGCATCACTGTTAAGGATATCATTGTGAAAAATATGAGGTTTTGTTTTAGAGAAAAGCTTGGGATCATTAAAAATAGCTGTAGATTTTCCTAAATGCAATTTAAGTTGCCCTCTTCCATCTATTCAATGGCAGGCCAAGCTCATGTCCATCAGTTTTTCCTGTCTAGTACATATATAGTCATTGACTAACTCTGCAAGCCATCAATCCAATTATGCATCCTGGTCTGGGCCATAGACATTCTTCATCTATATGTTTTTTCCTGTATAGATTACTAAACAAAAGTCCCTTGATTGATTGTGACTGTCATAAAGACTGTGTACTGTTCTGGAACTTGATGTGATCAGTGTGTTGTCCCCAAAGAGGAAAATCTGGAGGACCTCAGAATCTTTCTTCCATCTGTGATAGGGATAATAATACTTGTAAGACATGATACGTAGATAGGATTGCTGTAAAGAGATATAAATCATAAAAATGTGAGCTGTTATTATTGCTGCAAATGGAGGAAAGGAAGTTTTAAAAAGAAGACTTTTATCGACACCTGAAACTGAACTCACATTATCTGAAGTTCTTGTTTTAAACAAGCTATTTTCTAAACCTAAAAGCACTAAAGAAATGTGAGTTAAATTCTTTTGGCAAGACACAGAATCAGAGAATCTCAGAGTTAAGGGAACCTCAAAGATTAACTAGATCAACCCATTCCTAATGAAGAATCCCCTCAACAAGTGGTCATCTGCTTTAAGGACCTTTACTGAGGAAGGGGTGGGGAAATCACTACCTGCTGAGGCAGTCCATTACTCGTTTGGACAGCTCTAATTGTAAAGAAGGTCGTGTGCATGTGTGTGCATGTATGTGTGTGTGTGTGTGCGTGTTTCTGTACATGGAGCCTAAATTTGGCTCTCCTCAATTTCCAAACCTTGCCCCTAGTTCTGTCCTGTGGAGCCCAGGAGAACCAGTTAATTCTCTCTTCCACATGATAGCCCTTCAAATAATGATAATAATAATTAGCATTTAAATGGTGTTTTCATATTTTTAAAGTGCTTTACAAATATTATCTCATTCATCTTCATAGCAAGGAGGGAGATTCCATTATTACCCCCATTTTAGAAATGAGGAAACTAAAGAGATAGGTTAAATGACTTGCCCAGGGCCACACAGCTAATACATGTCTGTTGCTAGATTGAACTCAGATCTTCCTCAATTCAGATCTGCTGCTCTATCCATTGTGCCACCTAACTGCCTGAATACTTCAGGTGTTTTCTCCTTCAGAATCTTTATTCTAGAATAAATATATCTCTTCACCTGTAAAATGAGCTGGAGAAGGATATTTCATACCATTCTAGTATCTTTGCCAAGAAAACCCCAAATGGGGTCACAAAGAGTCGGACACAACTAAAAACAATTAAACAACCAAAAAAAAAAACCATACCTACTCCCATCCAACAATCCTCATATGTCTTAGTCTCAAGTCCACTTACCATCCTGAACACTATATTCTGCATCTCCTCCATCTTGTTTACATCCACACTAAAGATGGTGCCCAGAACTTCAGGTATCTGGAACATAGCACTGCAGTTGCAATCTGACCAAGGAAGCATCCTATGGAATTGTCACTTCCCTCATTCTGGAAGCTATGACTCTCTTAATGTAACCTTGAATAGCATGAACACCATGTAATACCACTGCTTCATATTGAGCTTGACCTCCACTGAAGCCCCCAGATATTCTTACATAAGTGGTCATCTAGCTACACTTCCCCCATCCTGTAATCCTGAGATTGACAAATCTTTTCTAGCTCCATCCCTTCCTTCCCATGTGTCCTTGGGCAAGTCACTTGTTTTGAAATGTCAGTTCCTTATCTATAAAATGAGAGGCTGGACCACACAATGTCTAAGGTCCCTTCCAATTCTAAATCTGTGATCCTATTCAGATTAAATTTCATTTTATTAGTTCCAACCCATCATACTAACCCAGTAAGATCTTTTTACCTCCTAACTCTGCCATCCAGTGTTAACTATCTCCACTCTCACCTCCTGCCTCATGTCAGGTAGATATTTTACAAATCTGCTTTCTATGTTTTCTTCCTGGCAAGTCATTGACAAAATGACCAAACAGGATAGTTCCCCCTGGGTCACCTCTCTAGAATGCTCCCACATAGTTGATGTCAACTTATTAATGACTACTCTGTAGGTCATGCTATTGGAGCAGTTCAGAATCTACCTAACTGCACCTTGACCTAGACCACATCTGTTCATTTTGTCCACAAGAATTGCCTGAGGAACTGGCAATTGAGACATCTTGTGGTCCAGTAGAAAGAGCACTAAACCTGAAGGCAGGAGAAACTGTTCAGTTCTCATCTTTTACATTTAACTAATTGTGTGGCTATAGATCAGTTAGTTAAACTTCAAGTGTCAGTTTTCTTATTTGTATAACTAGGATAGCAATAATAATAATAATGCCTGTAGTTAATATTTCTCAGGCTTGTTATGAGAATTAAATGATATATATATTTCCCACTTTATCAATATATGGTACCTACTTTATATAGTGCTAAATATGGTACCTGTTATATATATGTGTGTGTGTGTATATATATATGTATATATATTTACACACACATATGTATGTATGTATATATGTATGTATGTATGTATACCGTGCTCACTTTTAAACTATATATTGTGCCCACTTAATTCATAGATATAGTGCCCACTTCATTTACATATGAAGCTCACTTTTCTATAAATGGTACCCACTTTATATAGTACCCACTATATATGGTGCCTATTATACATAGTGCCCACTTTATATATGGTGTCCACTTTACTTATAGTGCCCTATGTATATATAATGCCCACTATTCATATGTGTATATACCCATTATATATAGTGCCCATTTTTATCTCTGTATGGTGGCCACTTCATATATGTGTGTGTGTGTGTGTGTGTGTGTGTATATATATATGGTGCCCATTATATACAGTGCCCACTTTTAAAAAATATATATATGATGCTCAGTGATCACTCTGCCAGTCCTTTCCTCGCTTTAGAATGCAGTCCAGGTGGAGCTGATGACTTGGATGACCAGGCATCTAAGCAGCAATGTGGTCAGTTATCTCCTCACTTATCTTTGGTTTCAGCTGCCTTTGGACTCTTGTATTCTAGCCTCATCAATCCAAAGATACCTGTTCCCAAACATCCTAATCTATCTTTTATTTATCCAGTTGCCCCCAACAAAGCTAAGACAAAATACCCGAATGTTCCTGACACTCTTCTGACAGGATTATATTAGGGTTTTTTCTGTTGCAGTCATCCTCAGCTCTTTGCCGTTGCCTTCATTGTCTGTATGCACTTCTCAAAGCAGCCACCGGCGCAATCTCTTGAGGCAATTGCCCCTTTTCTTCTCCATTAGAATCTTCTAGTCTTTGAACATCTTGGAGGCTCAGTTTCTTGATTTGCTTCTCATTACTCCAATCCATCCTCCTTGTAGCTGTCAAAGTCCTTGTCTTACAGCATAGGTCTGACCGTGCTCCTGCCCTGATCTTCAAACCCCATTGGCTCCAGGTTATCACTGGGATCAGATGCAAGTGTCTCTATTTAGCATTCAAACCCGTTGACATTTTGGCTCCAGCTGACCTTTCCTGTCCTCTCATACATTTTACCCTTTATCTGCTGTGGTCCAGCCAACGCAGCCTTCCTGTTGTTTCTTACTTATGACACCCCATCACCATGCTTTTCAGACTAGTGGTCCCAATGCCTAGAATACACTCCTTCCTCCCCTAGCCTCATAGAATGTCTGACTTCCTTCAAGACTCCACTCCAATTCTGCCTTCTACATCAAGCCTTTCCTGATCCCCTCAGATGTTATACCCATCCTCCCAAAACTACATTATATTTCTTTTGCATTCATTCTATTTATACTTGTATCAGTACATATCATTTCCTCCTAGGGCAGCTAGAGAACTGGGCCTGGAGTCTGGAAGACTCATCTTTCTGGGTTTAAATCTGGCCTCACTTACTAACGGTGTGACTGAGGGCAAGTCACTTAACCCTGTTTGCCTCAGTTTCCTTATCTGTAAAATGGACTGGAGAAGGAAATGGTGAACCACTCCAGTACCTTTGCCAAGGAAATCCCAAATGGGGTCGTGAAGAGTTGGACCTGACTGAAAAGACTGAACAACAACAACAACACGGTGGCATGTATTGTAGAGTGCTGAACCTGGAGTCAGGAAGGTGAGTTCAAATCCAGGCTGAGATCCTCACTATGCAACCCTGGTCAAGTCACTTAACCACTGTCTGCCTCAGTTTTCCCAACAGTAAAATGAAGATAATAATAGCACCTGGCTCCCAGAGTTGTTTTGAGCATCAAATGAGATATTATCGTAAAGTGCATAGGGTACATAGTAGGCATTTAATTAATGCTTGTTTCTTTCCTATCTATAGAATGTAAGCTCCTTGAAGGCAGGAACTGGTTTGATTATTGTCTTTGCATCCCCAGAACCTAGTAGTGTGCCTGGCACATAGAGATACTTAATACATCCCATTTGTTAATTGATTAAAACAGAGATAATAATCCTCTGACTCCCTACTTCAAAAAGTAATAGCAAGGTTTAATTAAGATAATTTACGTAGAACTGTCTTGTTGATTGTGAAGTGTTATATAAAAATCCTCTCCAGGATTTATACAGTACCTTCCTTCCTATACTCTACAGTCTGGCCAAGCAGGCTGTCTTTCTGTTTCTCACACATGACATTCCGTCTCCCATCTCCAGCCATGCACAGGCCATATCCCCTCAGACCTGAAAAAAGATCCTTTCTCGGCTTTGCCTCATAGAGTCTCTAGTTACCTGTGGAGTTCAGCTCAAGGACCACCTCTAATATGAGACCTTTTCTGATCCTCCAACTCCTGGTGCTTGCTCCATCACTTATATTCACCATGTATATACTTACTTAACATACATGCCATTTCCCTTGATAGAAGGTGAGCTCTTACAGCACAAGGAGCAGGTGTTGTTTTCCTTTTTTGTTGTTGTTGTTGTTTTTCATCTTTGTATTCCCAGAGTTTAGCACAATACCTGGCACATAGTAAACAAGTAATGTTTACTTGTCAATTGTTTTCTCCTTACATTGATTTTGTAGTTGCATTAGTTAATGAGGTTAGAGGCAAAAGCAAAGATTAATTAAACTGCTGCTGAACCTTCCTGTTTTGTCTGGTGAATGAGGGAATAAACCTTTTTTTCTGCTATTAATTATAATGGTTAGCAATTATCTGGTGACTTAAGGTTTGCAAAAGCACTTTACAAATATCACCTCATTTTATCTTTATAACTGTGGTATCACACTCAAATGGAAATGGGGCCTATAGGGTGCAAAACCACGTATTAATGTTATCTGTGTTTTATTATTTTTTATTACATATTTTATTATATATATTTTATTTATTTTGTTAAACATTTCCCAATTATATTTTAATCTGATTCTGCTGCACTTGGGGCCCATTGGCCACATGTTTAGTAGCCCTGCTTTACAACAACCTTGAGAGATAGGTGCTATTTTATTTTATTTTATTTTTAAAGGAAATTGGATTTTATTTATTTATTTATTTGCTTTTGGGTGAGGCAATCGGGATTAAGCGACTTGCCCAGGGTCACACAAGCTAGTGTCAGGTGTCTGAGGCCAGATTTGAACTCAGGTCCTCCTGACTCCAAGGCTGGAGCTCTATCTACTGTGCCACCTAGCTGCCCAGATAGGTGCTATTTTATCCACATTTTATAGATGAGGAAAAGGAGACAGAGGTTAAGTGACTTGCCCAGGGCCATACAGCTAATAAGTGTTTGAGGCTGGGTTTGAATTTAGGTCTTCCTAACTCCAGGTTCAGAGGTGCTTAGGTGGCTCAGTGGATCAGAGTGCTAGGCCTGCAGTCGAGAAGACCCGAGTTCAAATCCAGCCTTGGACACTTACTAGCTGTGTGACCCCAGGCAAGTCACTTAACCTCTCTGTGCCTTAATCCACTGGAGAAGGAAATGGCAAACCACTCCCATATCTTTGCCAAGAAAACTCCAAGGATAGCACTGGTGGGCTATGTTCCCCAGGGTCACAACGAGTCAGATACAATTGAATGACTGAGAAGTAACAACTCCAGGTCCAATGCTCTATTCATTGTGCCACCTAGATTCTTCTGCCATTATTATGGGCTATGTTCCATGAATCTACTCATCCAATGTATCACAGAAAGTGAGGTGGGGAAGTGAGCTTCAGTTTCAGTAGATTCTTCTACCCATGTTCAAGCTCCAGCAGGCCTTGTGGAGCTGGAAAAGCTTCATATACAAGCCATGTAACAAATGGTGTATCTGCATTCTGAGGATCAGCCTCAGTCATAAGAGGCTTGTTACCAGAGTATTGGCTGTCAGATGAGGATTTTTTTTTTTTAGCTGCATAAATTCAAGAATTCCATTTGCTGAGGTATTGAGGAATTGGGATCTGCATCTGTGGGAAAGGAGGGCCTGCATTGATGAAATCACCGTTTCTTAAAGAACTGAAGTATTATAGGTTTTGTATGTGATTCTGGGCCCTTTGTATTAATGTGATCAGACAAACTTACAACTTTCACATTCTTGCTGAGCCTTTATTAGAAAGTCACACATTAAACTAAAAACATGTGATCTACCCAGATACTTACCCAACTCAATCAATAAACATTTTTAAGGGCCTGCTATGAGCCAGGCACTGTGCTAAGCCCTGGAAATACAAAAAGAGGCAAAAGATAGTCCCTGACTCCAAGAAGTTTATCATTAATGAGGGAGACCACATGTAAACAAATATACAAAGCAAGCTATATACATGATAAATAAGAGATAATTAACAGAGGGAAGGCACTAGATTTTAGAGGGGTTGGGGAAGGTGAGATTTTATTTCTTCTTAATTTTTAAATTAATTATTTTTAGTTCTCAACATTCACTTCCATAAGCTTTTGAGTTTTAAATTTTCTCTGCCTCTCTCCCCTCCCTTCCTCCCCAAGATGGCATACAATCTGATATAGGCTCTACATATACATTTTATTAAACATATTTTCACATTAGTCATGTTGTAAAGAAGAATTAGAACGAATGGGAAGAAACATGAGAAAGAAGAAACAGAAAAAGAGAGAGAGAGAGAGAGAGAGAGAGAGAGAGAGAGAGAGAGAGTATGCTTTGATCTGCATTCAGGCTCCATAGTTCTTTCTCTGGATGTGGATAGCATTTTCTATCATGAGTCTTTTGGAGTTGTCTTAGATAGAAGGTGGGATTTTAGTTGAGACTTAAAGGAAATCGCTGTGATCAATAGTCAAAGGGGAGGAGGGAGAGTGTTCTAGGCATGAGAGAGAGCTGTAGAAAATGCTTGGAGCTGAGATATGCAGTGTCTTGTGTCACTGGATGGAAGAACATATGTCAGGGAGCAAGATGTAAGAAGAGTTGAAAAGTAGGAGGGGGCTAGGTGGGCTTTGAATGCCAAATAGAGCATTTTGTATTTGTTTCTGGAGGAGATAGGAAGCCAGTGTAGTTTATCAAGTCAGAAAGGTAACATGATCAAACTTGATTACTTTGGTGGCAGAATGGAGGATGGATTGGAGTGGTGTTAAGACGTGAGGCAAGCAGGCCCACAAGTAGCCTATTGCACTAATCTACTTGTGATGAGTGGTGGCAGTGTTAGAGGAGAGAGGGGAGTATATACAAGAGATATGGTGAAAGTGAAATTGATAGGTCTTAGAACCAGCTTAGATGGGGCAGGGGGAGATAATGAGAAATCCAAGAGGACTCCTAGGTTGGGGAGCCTGAGGAATTGGGAGGATGGTGTCACCCTCTACAGTAATAAGGAAAGTAAGAGTAGGGGAAAGGTTTAGAGAGAAAGACCATGAATTCCATTTTGGCCATATTGAGTTTAAGAGGCTCATGTTTGTATACGAGACTTTAATAAAGTTCACATCACAATTTCCTCACATCAATGCTGTGAAGTAGGTGTTATTGCCTTCATTTACAGAGGGGGAAAGTGAGACTCAAAGAAGAAAGGGGCATGTGGCAGTAAATATGCTGGACCTGGAGTCAGGAGAAATCTGGATTTAAGCCTCTCACCTTTGATACTTGCTAGCTGTGATCATGAGCAAGGAAATCACTTACCAGGGGTGGGAAACCTGTGACCTCAAGGTCACATGCGGCCCTCTAGGTCCTCAAGTGTGGTCCTTAGACTGAATCCAAACTTCACAGAACAAATCCCCTTAATAAAAGATTTTGTTTTATAAAACTTGGACTTAGTCAAAAGGCCACACCCAAGGACCTAGAAGGCCACCTGTGGCCTTGAAGCCAAAGGTTCTCTACCCCTAAATCCCTCAAAGTCTGTTTCCTCATCTGTAAAATGTAAAAAAGTAAAACCTACCTCAAAGTTTATTTTGAGGATCAAATGAGATAATACCTGTTATACTACCAATTATTGCAAAAGGAGACACTACTAAAAAGTGACAGAGCTGGCACAGTTTCCCTAATGGTGAGAGAAATGTAAATTAAAACAACTGTAAAGTTTCATTTCACACCATGCAAATTGGCCACACACACACACACACACACACACACACACACACACACAAAGATGGGAACAATTGATGTTGGAGCAACTGTGGGAAAACAGGCATACTGATACACTCTGAAGTAATTCAATGGTTCTAGATTTTATCTTGAATTACACAAGAAAAGTGACCACACCATCAATACCCTTTGACCTAGCAATCCCACTGCTGAGGATGTACCCCCCCCAAAAAAAAGTCAAATATAGAAACAACTGTCCAATATAAAGCAAAATATTCACAGCAACAATCTTTGCAAAAGCAAAGAACTGGAAAAGAGTGAACTGATGCCCTTTGCCCCATTGATTATAAGGACTGACTTAAAAACTATATTATATAAAAGTAATGGAATATTATTGAGCAGCAAGAAATGATGAACATAAGGGATTTAGAGAAATGAGAGAAGATTCATGTTGAATGAAGAATAACAGAATAAGCAGAGCCAAGAGAAAACTATGTACAACATAGCAAAAGGAAAGATCAGTAAAAGGAAACAAAGCTCTGAATAATGGGAACCAGTGAAGGTCCTGAAGAAAAAATAATTAAATATACCTCCTTTGTCACAGCAGAGAGATGGGGGTCCTAGTTGGGCAGAATACACCATTATCATTACTATAATTTCACATCTTTATAGTTTATAAAGCACTTTGCCGGTATTATCTGTTTTGATCCTCACAATACACCTGAGAAAGATTGTACGCAGAATTTTCAACTTGTTTTACAAATGGGAAAAGTCAAGGCCACAAAGGTCATAAGATTATAGGATCATAGTGATGGGGTATGGGCCCAAGCTGAGACTTTTGCCCCTCACCCCAAAAAGATTTTGGGTCCCATTTGTCTATGAGCCCCAGAAAACCCTTGAACCCTATTTGAACGTTTACCTGGTCAAGGAAGTCTAGCAGTCCCTGGAAGTCATTCTTATTCTTATTGCTTATCTCCTGAGCCCTATGTCTTGTTTTTTGATACCCTAATTCCCTGGGTTCCCATCCTTAATCTTCTCCAGACCCCATTCAACCTCTTCCTTATCTTCCAGTTCTTTGTGATCCTAATAAAACCTAGTCCTCCATTGTCTATTCTTGGCTGACCCCATTCAACCTCCCTGACACTTCCATCAGGATTCTCCCAGGACCCTTCCCCTCCAGTCACCCCAGCTTCAAGATCCTCCTCCCAGCCCCTCCTCCAGTCACCCTAAACTACTTGACTGTGTATAAGATCCATCCTGGCCACCATTTAGGGGCTGAAACTTCCTCATGCCCACTCATCCTTACAAGAGTCACATAAGAGTCTGACTGTCTGGCTCATCTTTAATAAACCTTGTCTTTGGCTGAAAGAAGGCTTGGGTCTAATTCTTTCAGGCAGGACCCATGTGTCGTGATTTCGGGGTCCCAGCACCCCTAGCATCTAAATCTCAACAGTAGACCTGGAGTCAGAAGGGAACTCAGAGGTCATCTAGCCCAACCTTCTCATTTTACTTTCGAAGAAACTGAGACAAAGAGAAGCTAAGTGATTTATCCAAAGTCAGTCAGGGAGTAAGCATGAAAGACAGAATCTGAACCCAGGTCCTCTGACTCAAGTCAGTTTTTTTCAACTGTACTATACTGCCTCCAGAAGTGGATGAGATTAAGGTTCAGATATGTTAGGTGCCTTGATAGAAAACAGCTAGATGGCACAGTGTCTAGAGAGCTAGGCATGGAATCCAGAGAATCTGAGTTCAAATACAGCATCCAGCCATCCCTGGGCAAGTCACAAAAAAAAAAAAAAGTTATGTCTGCCCCATTTTCCCCAACTGTAAAATGGGTGGAAATTATAGCACCTACCTTGCTTGGTCATGGTAACAAAGCCTGAACCCGAAATTATTCAAGTCTAATTTCACTTCTTGAGACCTCTTGATAGTTAACCTTCTGTACTGGATCTGAAGAAAAAAGAGTGTTGGACACTGTGGCGTATTGGATGTTGTTGTTGAGCTGTGTTTCAGTTGTGTCTAACCCTTTATGACCCCATTTGGGGTTTTCTTGGCAGAGATACTAGAATGGTTTGCCATTTCCTTTTCCAGCTCATTTTATAGATGTTTAAACTGAGGGCAAGCAGGATTATGTGACTTGCTCAGGGTCACACAGCCTAGTTAAGTGTCTGAGGCCAGATTTGAACTCAGGAAGACTCATCTTTCTGACTCCAGGCCCAGCACTCTATCCAACAATGCACACAGCAGTGGATTTGGAATCAAAGGAGACTTGGATGTGAATCTCAATTCTGCTATTTATTCGTCCAAGGTATCTTTCATCTCCAAATCAATGATGCTATGATGCTAAGACTTCTTACCCCAGTTCCAGTGATCGTTTTGATGATTTGCAAAACTAAGCCCAGCTCCACCACCAGGCTCCCAGTGTTCGGTCTGACAGGCCACCAAGACAGGTACAATCACAGCATTATCTATTGTTCACATAACCAACAGGGAGCCAGACTTAGAAGTCTTGTGAGGTAGGGTGTCCAAGGATTCCTTTGCCCTTTTTTATAGACAGCAAAAGCAAGGTTCTGAGAGGATACATCCTGAAGATCACACAACTAAGTGTTGAGCCTGAACTTCAGCCCAGATCCCTTTGTCTGGCTGGCATAAAGACTTATTCCCTGCCTAGGGGCAGTATCAATGCCAACACCCTTAAGCATACCTTCCCTTCCCCCCCACCCCCCACTTTCAAAATAAAAGGAATTGAGTTATTTGTTCCCTTGCTATTAAAGCTCTTTTTACATAATAAATTCTCCTCTTGGAACTTGTTCATTTGGTTTTCACAGTTATATGAACTAAAGTCAGTGTTTACAGGGCCCAATTTCAGATGGACACGAGTTACTATTTGCAAAGCCAGAAAGGATAGATATTTTCCACCTTAACTTAGAAAAGATCATTTTAACAAACCAAAAAAGAATTTTTTTTCAAAGACTGAGCTTGGGATTTTAAAGCAAATTTCTTTTTATTCCACCAAAACAGTGTTTTTAAGTATTATATTGCCAAATATCCTTAATTTTTAGAAAAAAGCAAAGACTGACATGTAGATCTGAAATGTGGCTCTCATCCAGCCTGGAACCACGGACTAAACACTGGGTTGCAACTGGATTGTAATATGTGTAATGGACTATGTAATGATGGGAAATTCCTACCTCTGGGCTTCAGTTTCCTCATCTATAAAATGAGGAGATTGAATTGGAGGAAACTTTAAGGCTTTTCCAAGCTCTAACATTATGTATTTTTTAAACTTTATTGCTTTTATTCTGGAATTGACAAGTACCACATATAATTTCTATATACAAAGTAGAACAGAAAAAGAGGATTGTATATGAAACTGCAAATATCTGTTACACATGGCTTTCTTTTCCTTTAAAGGACATAATTGACATGTAATTTTCGAAGCTGTCCTGTTGTCAATGTTTCCTTTTGGCCTTCATTCTATTCTCTTTGATGTTTTGTTGTTTGTTTGTTTTTTAATATTTCAATGACCCCACTTTTTTCTTTCCTTTTTTGGTTGGCAAACCAAACTCTAGCCTCCATATCTTTTTTACGTCCTCTTCCAAAGGAAGGAAGGAAGGAAGGAAGGAAGGAAGGAAGGAAGGAAGGAAGGAAGGAAGGAAGGAAGGAAGGAAGGAAGAAGGAAGGAAGAAGGAAGGAAGGAAGGAAGGAAGGAAGGAAGGAAGGGAGGAAGGAAACCTTTGCTACAAACACGAATAGTCAAGCAAAACAAATGGGTTGTGTCAAACAAATTAAGATAATGGTCATGTCCAAAACTGAATTTCACATTCAGCATCTTGAGTCCATCTTCTCCCTGTCAGGAGGTGGGTAGCATGCTTCTTCAGTCCTCTGGAACCATAATAGATCATTTCATTGAACAGAGCTCTTAGAGTCTTTGAAAGCTGTTTTTCTTTACAACGTTGTAAAAAATGCTCTCCTGGTTCTGCCCACTTTTCTCTGTATCATTTCAAACAGGCCTTTTTTGAAACAATCACTTTTATTGTACGATAATATTCCCTTACATTCCTGTACCATAATTTGATCAGCCCTGCTCCATTTGATAGGCACGCCCCCTTACTTTCCAGTTCCTTGTTAAAAAGAGTTGCTATGAATGTTTTTGTGCATAAGGATATTTTTTCTCTTTCTTTTTTTCTTTTTGGCGTATAGGCCTAGTAGAATTATTGACTGGTTAAATGTTGTGCACAGTTTGGTGACTTTATGAGCATTGTTCCAAACTGCTTTCCAGAATGGCTGGATCATTTCACAGTTCCACCAGCATTGCATTATTCTTCCTGTTTAACTGTAGTCCCTCCAAATATTGTCATTTTTCTTTTTTGTCATCTAGGGCAACCTTATAGATGTGAGTTGCTTTAATTCATATTTCTTTAATTATTAATGATTTAGAGCATTTTTCTATGGTTGTTGATATCTTGCATTTCTTCCTTTAAAAACTACTTGTTTATATTCTATGACCGTTTATCTGTTGGAGAATGGATCTTGGATATGAAACTTTTATTGGAGAGACTTGCTACAAAGATTTGTTTTTCCCAGTTAACTCCTTCCCTTCTAATTTTGCCTGCATTGGTTTTGAGTAAAGCCTTTTTAATTTTATTTGTTCTTTGTAAAATGTTGTTTAGGCTCTTTGCTCATATCTTATTCAATGCTTTTGCTTTAATGTACATTAAGGATAGTGGTCTATAACTTTCTTTCTGCCTTTTCTCTCTGACTCAGATATCAACACACTTACATCATAAAAGGAATTTGTTAAGATCCTTTCTTTTCCTATTTTTCTGTGCCATTTAGCATTATAATTATTTTTTTCTTTGAATGTTCAATGGAATTCATTTGCCAATTCATTTACTCCAAGAAGTTATTCTTTGGAATTTCATTTTTGGTTTGTTTAATATCTTTGTCTGAGATAGGGTTATTGAAATTCTCTTTCTTGTTATGTTAATCTATGCATTTTGTATTTTTGCAAATATTAATCAATTTTGTGTAAGATCACTTGTTGGCATATAATTGGCAGACTAGTTTCTGATAATTTTCCTTTATTTCCTCTTCAATTGTAAATTCTCTTTTGGTTCCAAAATTTAGTTTTCCTTTCTTTTTCCAAACTATTTATTTCCAGCTGTTTATTTGTTTAAAAAAAAAATAGGTCCTAGTTTTATTTATCATTTCATTGGGTTTTTTTTTTGTTTGCTTTAATTTTGTTCAACTCTTCAATGATTTTCAGATTTTTCAATTAGGTATTTAGTTGAAGGGGTTGATTTATTGTTCTACATTTGTTTCTTTTTTTAATTACATGACCAATTTATTGATGTGTTCTTTCTCTTTTGTTGATGAAAGTATTTACTGATATAAATTTTACCCCAAGGACTGCTTTAGCTAGATCCCAAAAGTTTTGGAATGTTGCTCTATCCTTTTTTTTAATGTGAAATTATCTATTATTTCTACGGCTTGTTTTTTGAACCATTAATTCTTTAGAATTAAATTATTTAGTCTCCAATGAATTTTTAATCCTTTCTTCAAAGGTCCTGTCTTGAATGTAATTTTATCACATTATGTTTCAGTAAAGCATGTATTTAAATTTTCTGTTTGCATTTGTTTGTGAGTTTTTTGTGCTCTAATACATGGTGGGTTTTTGAAAAGAGACAATGTATGGCTAAGAAACATATATGCCTTTTTATTTCTATTTAGTAATCAGCAGACATCTATTATATCTAAATTTTCTAAAATTTTATTTATGTCCTTATCTTATCTCTTGTTTATATTTTGGTCAGATTTACCTAGATCTGAAAGGGATATATTGAGGATCCCTCATTATTATAATTTTGGTCTCTATTTCTCCTTGCAACTTGATGAACTTTTAATTATTAAGTTGCTATATGCCATTCCATGGATATATAATAAGTATTGCTATTAATATATTATGTATAATACCTTTAAGTATAATGTAATTTCCCTACTTATTTCTTCTAATTTTGTCTATTTTTACTGTCACCTCACCTGGGATCATGATTTTTACCTCTGCTTTTTTAAGTTCACCTGAATCATACTGGGACTTCATATGTTTCAGGTGTATTTCTTATAAGCAATATGTAGTTGGATTCTGCTTTCTGATCCATTCTCCTATCCTTTCCTTTTTTATGGGTGAGTTCACATGGGAACATTCATGTTCACAATTATGATTGTTAATTGTATATTTCCCTCCATCCTATCCTCTTTTACTTTCTCTTGCCTTCTTGCCATTTCCCTTTTCCCCTCTTATAGATAAGAGGTGGTGAAAGAGGAATGTGCTTAATATTAGTCTACAATTAGGCAGGTAGGTGATGCAGTGGTTAAAGTGCTGGGACTGGAGTCAAGAAGACTCATCTTCCTGAGTTCTAATCTGGCCTCAGAAAGTCACTTAAGCCTGTTTGCCTCAGTTTTCTCATCTGTAAAATGAACTGGAGAAGGAAATGACAAACCGCTCTGGTATCTTTGCCAAGAAAACCCCAAAAAGGGGTCACGAGGAGTCAGACAAGGCTGAACAACAACAACAACAAACAATTGAAGCGATCTGCTTCCACTCCACTGCCATGCTTTCCTTCAACCTACTCCTGATCACAGTTTTTAACTTTTTCTTTCTTTGCTTTTAATCCCTCTTCGTGTTTCACCCTTCAGAGTTAGAGTTTGTTTTGCTTATGGCTAATCCATCACCAATCCTATCCTCCCTCTTAAATCCTTCTCTCCTCTCTCTGTGTTCCGATTTCCTATTTAGTTTAATGTACTTGTAAACCAGACTCTGTGTGTGTGTGTGTGTGTGTGTGTGTGTGTGTGTGTGTGTGTGTGTTTGAGGGAAGGGGAACTGTATTCAACCTTCCTTTTCCAATTTAGCAGAGAATAAAGTTGATGTAATGCCCTTTCCCTCATTCCTTTTTTCATGTTTTTATATTCATCTCAGGCATGACTATTATATGAAATAGTTCCCTCCTCTTTCTCTTCCTTTATTTTCTGGTATATTTCCTTTTCCTTCCTTTTTTCTTTTTCCTCTTGCCAACACCAAAACAGAATACAATCACTCCCAGTATCTTTGTTGTTAACACCCGCTATGCCCTAGAGGCTTTGGTGTTCTGAAGAGATACATGTTCCTCTCACCCACCCATTTTAGAATGTAAGCATTTCATCATCATATATGCTCTTCCAAATGTTCATATTACCTTTCTCATTTTTTCTTGACTCCTGTGTTTACATATCAAAGCTTCTACTTAGCTCTAACCTTTTCATAAAGAGTACTTAAAAGTCCTCAATTCTTATAAAGGTCTATTTTTTTCTCTGTAGAATTATACTCACATTTTTAGGGTAAATTATAAGTTATGGGCACCTAGGTGACCCAGTGGATAGTGCTGGGCCTGAAGCCAGGAAAATTCATCTTTATAAGTTTAAATCCAGTCTCAGACATTTACTAGCTGTGTGACCCTCGGTAAGTCACTTCACCCTGTTCGCTTCAGTCCCCCATTTATAAAATGAGCTGGAGAAGAAAATGGCAAAACCACTCTAGTATCTCTGCTAAGAAAACCCAAATGAGGTCACAAAGAGTCAGACACAACTGAAACAACAATAATGAAATTATTAATTGTTAGTGTTTACCTTTTGCCTTTCAGAATACTGTGTTCTAATATCTCTTTTCTTCTATATCTTTCAGGTGAAGTGGTCCCTTACTGTTTGAAGTCTTTCTAGTTGCTTCATTTATTTATTTATTCGTTTGTTTGTTTATTTGTTTGTTTACTTATTTGTTTATTTATTTATTTAAACCTGGAAGCTTTATATTTTGGCTGTGACATTCCTGGGAGTTTTCAGTTTGGGGTTTCATTTAGGAGGTGACCAATGGATTCTTTCTATCTTCACTTTGCTCTCTGGCTCTAAAAGGTATAGTAAGATTTCAGTTATGATTTCTCAAAATATGCTGCCCAAACTTTTTTTGTCATGTTTTCAGGCAGTATAAGGACTCTTAGACTATATCTCTCCTTGATTTGTTTTCCAGTTCAGTTGTTTTTGATAACATATACCTTACATTTTCTTCTTCTTTTTCTTCAGTATTTCATTTCTAAAACTATTTCTTGTTGTCTCATGGAGTCATTGCTTTCTATTAGACCATTCTAATTTTCAGAGAGTCCAATTGTTAGATATCATTAATCTTCTGTTTATTCTAAGCTATTACTTCTCCTCATTCTTTCCTCCCTAGAGCTCACTTCATTTAACTAACCTTAATTAGTTAACAAAAATGTTAATGTAGTTTTTTATTTCTTGTTTCATTTCTTCAAGGTGCTCTGATAGTCCTTCTGGCCCAGTCATTTTTTCCTCTGAGGCTTGGACTTATTGTGGAGTTACTCTCTTCTTTTGCTTTTGTCTCTTGGGTTTCTCTCAGTTCATAGTATTTTTTTCACTGTATTCAACATTTTCTTTTGCTTACTCATATTTCCAGACTCCATTTCTATACTTTCTATATTTTTATATATTTATATTCAGGTCATCCTCTGTTGCCTCCTGGACTTTTAGATGATGGTCCTGGTTGGTCTTGAATGAGGTAACTAAGAAAGACACAAGCTTCTTCAAGAATTCCTGGGGTTAGGATTACTCTACCAATTTAGTTTACCTTAAGTTTTGGCCTTAGCCCTTTTCTACTCCTTTCACCTTGAACATTCCAAAACAGAAGTGTCACACACCTCTGAGTGTCAAACACACAGCAGGAATCAGATTAAAATGTGTCTGGGAAATATTTAACAAAATAAATAAAAATACAATAAAACATACATAATGTTATTGTATGATTTTCTAAGTCATTATGCAGGCCACAGGGATCCCCCACTTCTATTAGAGTTTGATGCTTCTGCTCTGAATCCTGGAATTGGCTCTTCCCCTTGCTGTGAGCTTGACAGGCCCCAACCAGATATTATTCATTGTGCTGACAGCAGGCACAAGACCCCAAGTGCTTTTCTTCCAGTTTCTGCTGTGGGACAGGCATGGGCTGGCTGAGCTCTGGGCTGCTTATGCATTGGACTGGCCCTATCTCCTTCTATGTATGGACTGCCTGAGTTCTGAATTGGGCTTGGGTATTGGATTGGTCATGTACTGCCTCAGTTCTGGTCTGTCTCCTACTGTGGCTTGCGAGCAGACAGACTAGACACTGAGCTGTCTAGGAGCTGATCTAGGCTCTGTCTCCTCCTTTAGTTCAGGTAAATTGCTAGGTAGGCTGCCAGAGCTCTGTTCTGTGTATGTCTCAGCCCTAAATACTGCTGTGGCTCAGGAGGGCTATTTGGGCTTTGTGCTGGGCACTTGTCTGGCCATAGCTTCTGCTAAGGCTTGGCATGGACTTCCTGGGCACTGGTCTAGCATTGCTTCCAACTTGGTCTACCTGGACCTGAACTGGGTACTGGTCTGTCCATGTCTCCTGCTGTAGTTTTGGACTCTTTGTAGGCTTTGCTTCTCTATAGCCTGGCTTACCTCTGCTCAGAGCCTCTGCAGCATTCTAACTATCTTATTGTGCAGTCCTGCATGAGAAAGAAGAACTTACATTTCTCATTGATTTTCTTTATTGTTGTTTTTTTCTCATGCATTCTTAGGGCCTTACTGGAGTGTGTGTGGTGGGGATATGGACTCCTATAGACATGCTGCCATTTTATCTGGAAGTCTAACAGTGATTTACTTAATGTGGCATAGTAGATAAGGGGTCAGCCTTAAAACCAGGGAGATATGAGCCACCTCTGACACATGCTGACTATGTGACCTGGACAATTCACTTAACTTCTCCGTGTTCTAGAGAGCTCTCTAAGACTATAGGCTACAGAGAATGTAGAAAACCTGCATTGACAGAAGGAGATGCCTTACCCAAGAGTTACCTATGCCAATGAAATCACAGGTCTAATTCCTATCCCAAATGATCTCTAAGCTCTGGCATCCTAGGAGTCAAAAGAATTTTTAAAGACATTTATTTAAACATTTCTTATTTGCTCTTTGATTTAAAACAGTACCCCTAAGTTCATTTAGACATTAGCTGTAGGGAGTATAACCAGGCATGGTGGTGGTGGTGGTGGTGTTCAGTCATGTCCAATTCTTCCTAACTCCATATGGGGTTTTCTTGGCAAAAATACTAGATTTCATTGTACCATTTCTTTCTCCAGCATGTTTTACAGTTGAGGAAACTGAGGCAGAGTTAAGAGACTTGCCCAGGGTCACACAGGTAGTAGGTGTCTGAGGCCAGGTTTGAACTCAGGAAAATTAATCTTTCTGACTTTAGGCCTGGCAGTCTATCTATTACACCACCTAGTTGCCCATGACTAAGACGAAACCTATGTAACCCAATAAGATCTGAAGATCAGGCCACTGAATCGTGTCTCTGTGGTAAAACCTAATATCCTATTGACTCATTTGTTCGTATTAGACCAACATAAGATCTGAGCTAATACTTGGGACTGGGACTTACAACATGGGGTAAACAAATTTTTCCAGAGGATCAGAGAGAAGTCCAGAGGCCAGAGGCCAGAAAGAGCAGCTCACAAAGCAAAGACTAGAGAAATGAGGGTAAAGAAGTAGTGAACCTCTTGCATGAAGAAATGGAAGCCATGGAAAGGAGAGCCATGTGGCCATAGGAGAGGAGGGAACCACACGGCTCAAGAGGAGTAAGTGACCAAGGAGCAATGGCGTAGAGTAGTAAAAGCTCCTGAAACCTAGGAATTTCTCACTTCTGAAGGAGTGGTGAGATTTCTCACACTTTATCTCCAGGAAGAGAGAAGCACCGAATTTGGATAGCACCAAAATCCTGGAAGGAAGAGGACCAGCACATGGCTGTGGAAGTAGAGGGATAGCAAGTGGCTGACCAGTGATGTATGGGAGACAGCTCAGCCTTTCCCTCCTACTACCATGAGTAACGCAAGCAGTGCAGGTCCAGTGGAAGAGGGGCAGGGGGTTGCCTCTCTAGTAACCCCAAGTGCCAGATTCCTTTTGGAGCAGTCTAGATTCTTGGAGTAGTACTATCTGTCTGGAGGGTTGTGTGGCTCTCTTGGGGTGAGGGTCTCAGAGGGGGAAGAAAAATTGGTTTTGATTGTTAAGAGGGTACTGCAAGTCTTTTGTGTTGTATTCCATTCTTTGTTTGAAGAAAAATAAAAGTTGCTCTGTAACTGAAAAGACTGCTAGCTGAATTCTTGCAAAGGAGCTGAGGATCCTATTTTACGCCTACATAGAGACACAAGCTAAATTCTAAGATTCCCAAGGAAAACTATATGGGGGCAAAACAAGCTAACCAGAGTGATTTGGGGACAACCTCCCAAGATTGAACCTGACTCATGTGAACCCAGATCTTGGGGTTCTGGGCCATGAGCTAGTACCAAAGACAATGTCATTTATGAATCACACAAAGAAAAGTATGATTTTTCCTTCTAGGTATAAATCAATCTTATAGTAACTGCAAATGTAAAACCATTTCTATGTCTTTGTGTAGTACAATTGCACAAAGTATGATTGTGCTAATGGTATGGTAAATAGCAAAATCAAAATAGGAAGACTACATCTTTTTTTCTTGACCACAGTCAAGGGATACCTATACAACAAGAAAGGTGATTTCCCCCTTCAAAGTCTCTCCTTCTCTTTCCTCCCTCCTCCCTGGACATATGTCCCCTACGTGGGAAGGAACTCTCCAAATAGAAGTTTGACACAAATCAGGAAAATATTCTGATCTTCATTAGAGATAACCAATCATGGTACAATAGAATGAAACCCTGAACTGGGGGTAAGAAAGTCCTGGGTTTATGTACCTTTTCACAATCAGTACCTGCCACCAGTTATCAGGTATATTACTTTGGATAACTCATTTCATGAATCTGAATCTCAGTTTCCTCATCTGGAAAATGGAGACAGAAAGGTGATGCCTTTCCTGTCTCTGTCACTGTGGTGTTGTGAGGATCAGACAAGATTAGTGATATAAATATTAGAATTGGTTATGTTTACAAGGAATATATGAAATTTTATCTGGAAGAAATCATGTCTTAAGAGTCAGGAGACTTGAATTTGAATCCTAGCTCCACCACTTAATGATTGTATGACTGCAGGTGAGTCACTTTATTTCTCTGAACCTCTGTTTCTCTACCTATAAAATAGAGATTATTATGTTTCTACTCTCTACCTGATAGGATTGTTGTAAGTAGTGAATTTTATAAACTCTATGATTAGCTATTATTATCCCTTCAAGTTATCATCACCTTTGCTCCTATACTCCAAAAAAGAGCTTTTTACATTCATCACATCCGTTTTCTTACTACCATTCCCTGTCCCATTATCCATTTCCACCATTTCCATCCATTCCCCAACCACTTATAATCTAGCTTCTAACCTCACCACTCTACTGAAACGTGTCTCTCAGTGTTGACCCATGATCTTCTTATTAAAACTGATTATGTTAATCATTGGTCTCTTAATAACTAAATCTCATGACCTCGCCCAACATCACAGGCCTCATCCAACTTGACCCTTCTTCAGCTTTCAGCATTATTGACCATGCCTCTCTCTGGTATATTCTCTCCCCTGACTATCCCATCCTGATTCTCCTCTTCCCCATGTCTGAATACTCCTCCTTAGTCTCCTCCGTTGGATCAGCATTCATTTCTTGCCTTTTAAGCCTAGGAGCTCTTAAGCCCACTAGCACATGAAACTCAGCATGTCTGAAGTCAAACTCTCAACATCATCCTACCTCAACTCACCTCTCCTCCAAACTTAACTATTTCTGTTGAGGGAGCAAAATCTTGTATTACTTTGACATAACCTGCCCTCCACCCGTACAATAGGCCGGATGAGAGGTCTTACTGATTCCACTTCCAGCACTTCTCTCAAACCACGAAACCACAAACCTAGCTCACTAGCAAGCGGCTAGGGAGTGCAGTGGATAGAGCAGTGGGCCTGGAGTCACTAAGACCCGAGTCCTAATTCTGCCTCAGACAATTTACTAACTGGGTGACCCCAGGCAAGTCACTCTGTTTGCCTCAGTTTCCTCGACTGTAAAATAGTGGATAATAATAGAACCTACCTCTCAGGATTGCTGTGAGGATTAAATGAGATAATATTTGTAAAGCATTTAGCACAGTTCCTGGCACATAATAAGTGTTATCTAAATGCTAACTATTATTACTATTAGTATGGATTATTGCAATAGCCTTCTAACTGGTCTGTTTACCTCCAGTCTTTGCATTCTCTAATCCACTGTCTACGCAGCTGACAGAATGATCTTTCTGTGGCACAGATATCCCAGCTCAAACACCTTCAGTCGTTCCCTTTTACCTATAAGATAAAAGAAATGTGCATTTATCTTTAAAAGAGAAGAGCTGAAGAATAATATGATACTGTTAGGGCATTCATATCTGAAAACAGAACATAATCTCTGCAAAAGAGATCACCGTTTTAAAGATGGAAGAGACCTTCAAGGTCATCTGGTCAAACTTCTTCATTTTACAATTGAGGAAGCTGAAGCCCAGAGAAGTCAAATGATTTCCCTGAGGTCACACAGATAAACAGCAGAGACAAAATTAGGTTCTCTGACTCCAAGTCCATCACTCATTACACTGCAGCAAGCTATGTGGGAACAAAGGGAGGAAAGACATTTCCATCTGGGTGAAGGGGCAGGAAGGGCAAGGAGAGAGAAATAGCATTGGATAAAATAGCATTAGCTGTTTTTTTTTTTTTAATACCAAGACAATTTTTACAAGGAAGCCTTTCTCATTTCAAGGGGCATCATTTCTGAAATCCTCAGGGCAGAAGAAGGGTTAAGGCTGCAACAGTAGGCATCTGGACCTCCATCTCTATCCCACACATTGCGCTGCCTCTAGCAAAAGAAACCCCCTTTTCCAGGCATTGTATAGCTTGCAGATTTAGACAGTGTTTTTTGTTAGAGAAATCAAAAGGCCTTCCCAGGCTATTCAAGCAAACTTTATCAAAGCGGGTTTTGTATTTATTACCACCATCAGCCATTAGAGAGGGCAGCTTTTGTCTTCCTCAATGGGGAAAGTATCTTTTACTTTACTCTTTTGACACTGACTACTTGGCTTAATGCAGTAACCAATTACACTAATTAATCCCTGGGCATTATCCCCCCCAAGAGAAATTGTGTGCTCGCACATTTAAAATGGCAACAAAGGAAGTAATAGGAGTCTCTAAATGGCACAGGACTTAGTGTGTGTTTCTGAAACCGGAAAATGTTTGCATAAAGCAGCCACTTGCTCCACATTTTGCTCCAAGATCCATAGACATGATAGACACTGGTCTTCAACTGGACTGCCCCTATGCTATAGGTTTAATGGACTTATTAACTCCAGCCAGTGCTCTGCCCAATCTCACATTCAGGGGGCATATAGCCTTCATTCTTCCTCTCAACCTGGCCTCCGGCCATGGAGTCTATCCAAGAGGAAATGTTTCCCATTTCCATGAACAATTAGAACTCTTTTTTTTCCTTAGAGGAAAAGCTTTCCCAAATTCAGGGTGTGTGTATGAAACTTTCTAGGCTCTGGCAGCATAGCAAAAGAGAGACTAGCCGCATCACAGAATATCTGGGATAAGCTTTTTTAAAAAGCCCCCAAGTCCTCATGGCATATAGAAAGGTTAGAAACTTGGGAGGGATCTTAGGTCATCTAGTCTACCCCACACCCTCACTTTATACAAAGGTAAACTGAGGCCCAGACAAGTTAGTGACTTATGCAAAGTCATGGAGGAAAGAGTAGAGCCAAGATTCAATTCATTTCGGCTCATCTGTATTAAGTACCTACCATGCATGGCAGAACACCAGGTGAGATGCAACGTTAGATAAGAAATGGTTCCTATTATCATAGAGTTTAGAATCAAGTAAGGTGACAAATCTAATATTCGAACCCACATCTTCCAATTGCCTGTCTAGCATTCTTCCAACTACACCAGTCTCTCCTTGTAGGAAGGGTTGTAGGATACATTACAAGGAGATAGTCTCTTACCAGATATATTTTCTTAAAAGAGAAGGAAAAAAAAGGTTGGGTGCTGCCAAAAAGAAACAGCTGTCCACACTGTTGATTCAAATATCATTCTGTTATTAATAAAAATGTTTTTTTTCCCTTCTCTGTGGTATCTTGAAATATCCATGGGTTAGTTAAATATACACGTTTAGATTAGGGCAGCTAGGTAGCACAGTGGATAGAGTGCTGGAAGATCCATCTTCTTAAGCTGAAAATCTGGCCACAGATCCCTGCTAATTGTGTGACCCTGGACCACTCACTTTACCCTGTTTCCTTCAGTTTCCTCATCTGTAAAATGATCTGGAGAAGGAAATGGCAAACTACTCCAGTATCATTGCCAAGAAAACTCAAATGGGGTCACAAGGAGTTGGAAATGACGGAATGGCTCGAGAACAACAAAATGAACAAATGCATCAGATGATGGGTTTACTTTTGGATTTGTAGGGAGCATGGCTGCACAGGTTCAGTTCACCAAATCACAGAATTTCAAATCTCAAGGGTCATTCAGTCCAACCCATACCTGAAAAGGAAACATTTAACTTAATTAAAAATATATTTATCATGTCTACTCCGTGAAAGACCCAACTAGGGTCTGGGAATACAGAGAAAAAAATGCATCCAGTGTCTTGACATATGGACAAAGACTGGACCTGTGCTTTTTTTGGCAAGGTGATCAGGTTTAAGTGACTTGCCCAGGGTCACACAGCTAGTAAGTGTTAAGTGTCTGAGGCTGGATTTGAACTCAGGTCCTCCTGACTCCAAGGCCAGAGCTCTATTCACTGTGCCACCTAACTGCCCCTGGACCTGTGTTTTTGCTGGTATAGAGACTGATCTTCTGGTTGGGAAAACCCCCAATACAGGTTGGCACCTCTTCTGCCATTTCTGGTTTTAGAGAGTTCCCTAGATCACTGAGAGATTAAGTGATTTGCCCAAGGTCAGAAAGTCATTGAGTCAACTTTGAACCCAGGTCTTCCTGGTGTCTACATCTACATGAAGACACATATACATATGTGTGTGTTGATATACATATAAGTGACATAGATACAGATACAGATGTAGATGTAGGGAGATGAGTCTCTGTGTATGTATATACATAAATATATAGATAGAAATAGATATGTAGCAATGTCTATACATAAATGGATATGTACATTAGATAGATCTCTACATATCTTTACATCGAGAGATAAATGGCAGCTAGATAGATAGACAGACAGGATAGATATGTATCACATTTCTGAAGAAAGGTAGCATGGTATTGTGAATGGAGTTAGGATGTTCTTTGTTCAGTGTTGCCTCTGATACACACTTGACCATTGACAAGTCACCTAATCTTTGATTTTTCCTGGCAACTCTCTTAGACTCTAAGTTACAATACCAATTGCTCATCTCCATGGACTGGAAGGCGTCTCCACACTTCTGGATCGAATATATGTGTGTATGTGTATTTGCATGTGTGTACACACAGCGTATGTACATTTGTGTGTATGTATAAGTATATACCTATATATTTTTGTCATCGTTCAGTGATATCCAACTCTTCATGACCCCCTGGACCACAGCATGCCAAGCCCTTCTGCCTTCTCCATCTTACAAAGTCTGCCCAAGCTCATGCTTGTTGCTTCCATGATACTGTCTATCCGTTTCATCCTTTGCCATCCTCTTTTCCTTTTTGCCTTCAATCTTTCCTAACATCAGAGTCTTTTCCATCCTCTCAGCATGTGATCAAAATATTTAAGCTTCAGCTTCAGTATTTGACCTTCCAGTGAATAGTCTGAGTTAACTTGTTTTTTAGATGTTTAATAGGGCTTATTGATTGATTGATCAAAGGTTAAAGAGTTTCCCATCCGTGAAGACAACATAGTATAGTAAAAAGTAAACTGGTTTTAGAGTCTGAAAATGTGGGTTGAAAGAAGGCGGTACAGTGCCATGGACAGTACTATATTTGGAGTTAAAGGTCTTGGTTTCAACTCAGAGCTCTGATTGATACTTACTACCTGGATGGCCTTGAAAGGCACTAAAAACCCTTTGGACCTCAGCTTCCTCATTTGTAAAGTGAGGATTAGACTAGATGATCTTTTATAGCTCTGTAATCAGAAATGTGTATTTTTCATGGTTAAATGTTCTTCTGGAGCATAGTTATACACTTATAGCCTTTAAAGTCATCCCAGAATCATCCCCTGGATCTCTTTTTTAAAAGAATCCTGCCTCTTTTGACACCATAAAAAAAAAATGGAAACTAAACACATCACTGTTATGAGCCTTTATAACCTTACTTTCAATAAAAATGTTCTTTTTTTTCAGTCAGTGAAAAGTTGCATCTTTTTAATGTTAGGCTTTCAAATCCTTAGTATTCAAACCAGTCATTTATGAGAAGACTCTCACATGGGCCCATATTTTATGACCCTAATGCACTGAGCAAGTAGTTTTGCACAATGCTGTGGTCAGAGATGCTTAGGACGAGTTTAAGCAAGGACACATTTATCCCGCTGTCTTCTGACAGTGCAACCTTTTTTTCCTTCACTGAAAGCAAATAAAAATCTAGGCCAAAGGATGAGCATGCCCTCTTTGTGGCAAGCAGGCCATTCGTCATAACACACATTTGTACAGTGCTTTAAAGTTTCCAAAGGCCTTTTCCATCTATTATCTTATTTGCCTCAATTCCTACCTAGCCTTTAATTACTGAATGGACATTGCCTCAGATGAACTGAGACCTGGGAAAGACCTTAGCTTAAAAAGGCCAAGGTCTCCCGCTGCATCCAGGGCCATCTCCAGTCATCCTGAACCTATGCCTTGCTGCTAGACTCTGATGACTGCAGACGAGAGAGTGAGGCACAGCCCTACCTCTCTTAAATCCAATATTTACCAGCCATGTGACCCTGGGAAAGTCACTTGACCCTGTTTGTTTCAGTTTCCTCATCTGTAAAATGAGCTGGAGAAGGAAATAGAAAAACCACTCTGGGATTTTTGCCAAGAAAGCCCCAAATGAGGTCACGAAGAGTCTGAAGTGATTGAAAAATGACTAAACAACAACAATAAAAGTCCTATAGAAATGGGAGCTTTTTTTTTTCCCATGGATCAGTAGATCAGCAGAAACTCCTGAACCTGGAATTCAAGCAATTTAGCAACCTGAATCTAACTGACCTTTCCAGAACCATATCATATACATCTCTTCTTGAGTCATGTATTCTAACTGAACTGGGCTACTGACCCACCATCAACTTCCTCCTCCTACCCCCTCCCATCACTTTGATTTTATTCATAGAATCCCCCCCACTCCTGGAATGAACTCATCCCTTTCACTCCTGTTTCCTTCTGTTGAAACCCCTTCCTTACCTTAAGGCCACCATTTTTCAGGATCTGTGGCTTACCCATGGTTACATTTGTCAGTAAGTATTCAAGAGAGGATTCAAACCCCGTTCCTCTGAGTTTAAATCCAATGCTTTTCCCACCATTACATTTGTGTAGGCACTCAGTGACTTATCTCTCCACAGGATGCCTGGGACAGGGTGGCCTCAAGAAACCCTAGAGGGTACATGTTGTTGGAATAGAAAACATGGTTACTTTTAGTATTCACATTGGGCGAAAACTTGGGAAAAAAAAATTAAAAACCTGTCAAGTCTCAGAACATTTCACAGCAACAAAAATAGTTGCATTTTGGAAAAGAAAGAAACATGGGAACACTTCTAGAAGGAAGCTAATCACTTGAGCAATTTGCCAAATGCTTCTGTAATTGACAGGTTAACTTTGAAAGGTGACTATCACAACTACAGCATTTTATTTTGCTGGGACTAAGTTTATGATTTAAAGAAAATGATAATGAAAAGCTGACGTTTCCCCTCTATAAAATATGAGCATTGGCCCAGATAACCTTAAAGGCCCCTCCCAGCTCTGACATTCTATGTTCTTTGATTCTAAGGTCCCTTCCAGCTTGAAGATTAACCAAGTACTGGGTAAAGGTAGAGGGCAATTAGGTGGCACAGTAGTTAGAGTGCTGGGTCTGGAGTCAGAAAGAAATATCTTCATGAGTTCTAATCTAGCTTCAGACACTTACTAGTTGTGTGACCCTGGGCAAGTCACTTAACCCTGTTTGCCTCAGTTTCCTCATCTGTAAAAAAAAATGAGCTGGAGAAAGAAATGGCAAACTACTCCAGTATCTTTGCCAAGAAAATCCCAAATGGGGCCATGAAGAGTCAGGCACAACTGAACGACAGTAAGGGTAAAGGCAGGTGAAAGGCTGAAAAGGCTGTATTTAGGGTTTGATTGGACATACATATACACATGTAAAAGTCTAGGAATTTGAGTAGGCAAGTACGGGAGACAAGAACCATGCTTTTGGGCTTAGCTTAATTATTGGAACTGAGAAGCTGAGGAATCCTGGAAACTGAGGGTCCTTGGCAGTGTTAAGCTAGTTGTCATGTGAATGGCAATCAGATGTAGTTTAGACTTCAGAAATTAAAATCAGGTGTGCTAAGTAAGAGTGAATGATAGGATGAAATTGTCCAGCAACCAGGAAGTTCAGTTTAAAAATACATATTCAAGCTCTAGGGCGCTAGCTCCTTAGCTCCTAATTTAGCTGGTGACTTCTCTGATCTTTGTTCTTAAAAAGTTTGGTGTCCAGGGCAGGGGATCTCCTGTTGGAGATGAGAGGACTCACAGCCAAGCTGTGAAAGAAGCCAGACAGGTCAGACTATGTGGGGGAAAAAAAAGTTTTTCCCCAGGTACAACTTAAGCAGGTCTGTGGCTGGGAAGCTGCTTTTCTAAAAGAGCTTTTTAAAGAAAGCCTCTTGTTTTGAACTAAAGAAGCAAGGCAGAGTCCATTCTTCTCATGAGGAATAAATAGTAGTATAGACAAAGACCTCAACTGAAATTCAAAACTGGGGGAAGCTCCTCAGCCACAAGCCCAGTGGAGTTTGGATCTGAAGACATCCAACAGAGATGATGAATCCAATGGAACAGTGTGGAATAGTGTAGAACAGCAGAACAACATGATGTGGAGATTGCCTGTACAATGGAATAACATCTGGAGGAATGGTAGGTCAAACCCTGCGTCAGATATTCAATGGTTACATGACCCTGCGTAAGTCACCTAACTTACTCAGTTTCAGTTTCTTCATCTGTAAAATGGGGATAGTAATAAGACCTACCTCACAAGGTTGTTGTGAGGATCAAATAAGATAATATATGTAAAGTATTTTGCAAACTTTTAAAAGTGCTTTATAAATGTTAGCTATAGCTATTACTATGACAAAATGTTTTTGCTATTTTTCTTAACTATGCTATTTTGTTCAATAACTTTGCTTTTAACTGAGGATATTCTCTGGATAACTATTAAATTTAAACACATTGGTGGAGGCTTGCAAGCCATGGCTTTTATATGCACCAGGTAACTTATCCCTAGTTTCCTCTAGGTAGCTCACTGTGCAAGTTGTATGAAGCGTGTCCCCAAATCCTACAATATTGGGAGTACAATACAACTTCCTTATCATGTCCCCTATTTAATATTATACTAGCAGTTGAATATTTTGTATTTTCGATAGCTACTTAAAAAATAGAAGAAGCGTACCAGAGAAATTCTGAAGTGACTGGGGGAAAAGGAGTGAGCCATGATTTTTATCAGAAGTGAGCCTTATTTTTCTGGTGAAGTATGAACACAAACAGTGAGCTGAGACTCCAGAGATAACAGGTTCTAGTTCTGAACTTTCCACTACTTTGCTGTGTGACCAGGGGCAAATCACTTTCTTTCTCTGGGATGCCCTTTTATCACCAGAGGAAGTGAGAAAGTTTGGCTACATGCCTTTCCTAAAACATGAATCCCACTAAGGGAAACAATTCTTCAAATGTGGCCCATAGTCCTTCCAAGGTGGGAAGATCCTTAAAATCATAGAATGTCAATGTCAGAACCATAAGGAGCTTTGATGATCATGTGATCTGATTCCCTCATTTTACAGTGAAGGAAACTAGAGCCTTAAGGAAGGAAAGGACAGTTACTCCTCGTCATACAGTTGGCACTTGGCCCTCATATTTTTCTAAAAGATGTACCGAAATTCATGTATTCAGACAGCTCGTCCCTGGCCATGTGTTGGAGGGGATTAAAGTGTTGGGGTTTTTTTTTCCCCAGCAAGGATCTGGAATAAATTATATCCCACAAATTGGCTTCTAATCTACTTGTTTCAGACATTAGCATAGGAATAACCTATGTGTTTGCTCAATCCACCCACCTGTGATGAAATCTTGGCCAGTTTGGTGGAATCTACCATCAAAAATGCAAACGATGCACAGATCAACGTTTGTCTGGAGGGAGGCAGAAAACTGGTGGATAAACAGTTCAGTACAAAAGTTGCTGGCAGCATGTCCGTGAATTCTTCCAAATTTTAGAGATCTGCAATGCAGATCTGAGGACACAATTTGCTCTGTGGTTCATGCGCCAAGTGGGATATTATGTAATTCCTAGTCATTTCAGTGGCCCTCTGTAGATGTGCTGGGGGATTGAAGCATGCTAGGTGCCCGTATGCTCAGGGAACGTGTTTCCTAATGCATGCAAATGGAATGAATGCCTGCGCACGCACACACACACACACACACACACACACACACACACACACACACACACACACGCACATGCACATACACAAAGACACAATCTTGTCAGTTTCTATCCTGTGTTCTCAAGGAAGTTAGCATTAATTTCCTAAAATTAAAACTCATAACATTTTCCTAAAGCAAACAAATATTGCTACATTTTTGAGATGGAAATAAAAAATTAGAGGTAGAGAGATTTATGTAGACTGATTTTTAAAAATAAGTGTTTTATTTATGTTTGAAAAAGAAATAATCTTATCACCTCTTAAGACCCATAATCCTCCCTTAAAGACAGCTAGGTGGGTTAGTAGATAGAGTACTGACCCTGGAGTCAGAAAGACCTGAGTTCAAATCTTGCCTCAGGTTACTTACTAGCTGTGTGACCCTGGCCAAGTCATTTAACCTCTATTTGCCTCAGTTCCTCAACTGTAAAATGGGGATAATAATAGCCCCTACCTCACCAGATTGTTGTGAGGATCAAATGGGATAACCATTCTCAAGTGTTTTTCACGATTTCTGGCACATCATTGGCACTATATAAATGTGTCTTCCCTTCCCCCCTTGTAATAAAGAGATACGGCAAAATGGCCCAGTCTAATACATTGGCCACATCTGAGGTGGGAAGTACTTTTCTATGTGGCCTGAAAAAGTACAGAACGTCAGTTCTTATCATGGGAGTTTAGTACCCCCCTATTAGAAATAAGAAAATTTAAAAGGAGAAAGGGAGTTGAGAAGGGGTCCTCTGGCCATATTCACATAATTTGCAATGAAGCAGAAAGAAAGATAAGAGACGGGGAGATATAGTGGAAAGACGGTTATACAGGAAATCTATAATCCTGGATTCTAATCTGGAACCTGCCTCTAATTAGCTTATATGACTGAACAAATCCATTTCTTTGTCTAGACCTCAGTCGCTTCATCTTAAAAAATAAAAGTATATATAGGACAGGGTAATTTCTAATGTTTCTTTTAAAACCTTAACATTCTATGTTCTATATTTTAAGATCCTTCTACCCTTGACACACCTAAGGTTCCATGCTTTCTCAACCAGAGCTCTTTCTACCATAACACAGTGCTATTCATTGATTAAACTTTTAGCACCATGTAATCAAATATTTGGGCAGCTAGTTGGTGCAATGGATAGAGTGCTGAGACTAGAATCAGGAAGGCTCATCTTCCTGAGTTCAAATCTGTCCTCAGACACTAACAATGTGATCCTGTGCAAGTCATTTAACCCTGTTTGCCTCAGTTTCTTTATCTGTAAAATGAGCTGGAAAAGGAAATGGCAAAAGAAAATCCAGTATCTTTAGCAAGAAAACTCCAAATAGGGTAATGAAGAGTTAGACACAACTGAAAAATGACTGAACAACAGCCATCACATATTTATAGATGACAGATGGAAGAGGAGTCAGGTAATTTGGGACTGAGAGCCAGGATCAGGTTTTGTCTTGAGAGGAGCTTTTCAATCTAGACAGTAAGTAGTCAGGAGTCAAAGGGCAGGGCAGGGCGGGAGCTGGGATCTGGTAAAAGATGATGTCTGTGTACATATGGTGGCCCTGATATAAATTAAAATTGAATCCAGACCAAAAGGAAAGGTAGTATAGTGGAGTGAGCACTGAATCAGCTTTCAGAGGACGTAGGTCCAAACTTTGTCGCTGTGTGAGCTTGGACAAGTGCCTTAACCTCTCAGGCTCAATTTAATTCAACTCAATAAACATTTATGTAGTGCCTACTATGTGCAGAGCACTGTGCTAAGCAAGGCAGATACCAAAAGAGGCAAAAGACAGTCCTTGCCCTCAAGGAGCTTACAATCGAATGGCAAGGGTAGAGAACAACATGCAAAAACATTTATACAAAGCAAAGTAAACTATATATATGGGATACATAGGAAATAATTCACAGAGGGAAGTCATGAGAATTAAGGGGGGTTAGGGAAGGCTTCCTATTGAGGTGGAATTTTAGTTGAGATTTTAAGGAAGCCAGGGAGGTCAGTGTTCAGAGTAGAGGAGAGAGAGCATCCCAGGCGTGGGGGACAGCTAGAGAAAATGCTCAAAGCCAAGAGATGGAGTATCTTGTTTGTGGAATAGCCAGGAGGCCAGTGTCATTGCATGGAAGAGTATGTGGCAGGGGTGGGGGTAATATGGTGAAAGAAGACTGGAAAGGTAAGAGGGGGTTAGATTATGAAGAACTTTGAATGCTGAACAGCATTTTGTATTTGCTCTTGGACACAACAGGAAACCACTGGAGTTTACTGAGTTGGGGAGAGGAGGACATTAATATAGGGTTAATAAAGCTTGTACAGCTTCTGTCACAGGGTTGTTATAACCAAAAAAATGCTTTGTAAACTTTGAGGTGCTTTGAAAATGTGAGCTGTTGTTATTATATCTCTAAGAGACCTTCTAGCTCTAAATCCCACTACCTTAGCTGTGAATGGAAACCCATCAAATCCAGTACATTTTTTTTTAATGAAGTCATATTGCTTTCAAACCTATTCAGTGCCTGGAACTCAGCCAACAAAGCCTTGTGTAGTAGGGAATTTTGCTTTAATGAACAAATAGGAAAGATTTGTAAATTGGCATTTCAATTGCTTGCACAGTAGACAATGTGGGGTAGTGAAGAGAATGTTGGATTAAAAGAAAAAATAACCTGGGTTAGTCCAGGCTCTGATGTTTTGTATGACATTAAGTCTTTTCCCCTCTCTGGCCCTTAGTTTCCCCATATGTAAAATGGTTTTAGTGGGCTAGGTGATCTCGAATGTCCCCTTCAACTCTAAATCCCATGATCTTCTAAAGGGGTATTTATGAAGTACATAAAATCACCTCTTAAAAAAATAGTCTTTAGTATTTATATGGTGCTTTGAAGTTTGCAAAGCACTTGCCAAATATTATCCCTTCTTATCCTCACAACAACCCTGGAATGAGTAAGTGCTATTATTATTCCCACTTATAGATGAGGAACCAGAGACTTGAAAGAGGTTAAGGGACTTGGCCAGAGCCACACAGCTAGTAATGTCTGAGGCAGATCTGCTGAATTCCAAGTTCTAATCTCTATCTTATCCACTGTACCACCTAGCTGCCCTTTTTCTGTCAAGTGAGGTCAATGCCCACCTTTGAATTTTGTTTGTATTTTGGTAAAAAATTTTCCCCCGTAGTTGAGAAAAAGGTAAACTTCAACCTAACACCTGTTAGAATTACAGATATTTTCATACAGTAGTAACCAATCATAGAATCAGACAGTCATAAAGGTGGAAAGGAACTGAAAGGTCCTCTAGGACAAACCACCTCATTGTACAGACGTAAAAATTGAAGCCAAGGAGGAGAAGGGATTTATACAATGGCATCGAATGAATCAATGACCAACATGGGCTTAGAATTCAGGTCTCTGGTTCCCAGATTAATTTTCTTTGCACCGTCTCCTATTCCCCATATAATCACATGTTGTAGTAAGAAGTCTCCTCCACAATGTGATCAACAAGCAGTCACCGGATTGTGCTCTAGTGAGGGGAAACCGAGAGTGTACTAGAGCCAGCTTGAGCTGATTGTTAAAATTTTCAGCAAGAACATTTACACCTCAGAAATATATACTATATTATAAATACTATACTACATACTAGAACTTTTTTAAAAAAATAGTTTTGTTGATTGTCTAGACTTAAAAAATGTGGAGAAAAATGTTAATAATGTAGATTTTTTCCGTGAGATCATTTATACCTCAGAAAACAGTGAATACTACAAGAGAGAGCTTTTTTTAGTATTGTTTTGTTGATTGTCTAGACATTAGAAAGTGATGGAAAAAATGTTAATAATGTGGATTAAACTTAAAAGTGTGTTATGCGTACATTTTTTTCTAGAGAGATAGTTTTTAAACATTTACCAGCACACTGCAGTGGAGAACCCTTACCCTTCACAAGCATCCCATTCCACTTTTAGATACTTGTAATTAGTAGTACCTTTTTACATCAATCCTAATTCTTCTTCTATCCAAAGATTTCATTCACTGCTCATAGTTCTATCCTCTGGGGCCAAGAAGAACAGATCTAATCCCTTTTCTAAATATCAGATTTTAAGCTATTTGAAAACAACAGTTATGCTCCCCCTAAAGCTTATCTTTTGCAAACTAAACATTGTAAATTAATTCAGTTCTCTCAAGACATCTTCTTCAGTTCCCTCTCAATCTTGGTCATCCTCCTGGGAAGGTGTTCCAGCTTGCCAATATACATCCTAAATCATGGTACCCAGAATAGAACATAGCACACCAGATGGGGTCTGAACAGGGCAGTTTACAGCAACATTATCCCATCCTTTGTTCTGGATATTAGGTCTTTCTTCATGAAGTCTAGACAACAATTGTGTACTTTCTCTCTCAGATCTGTCTTTCATATGATTTTTTGTCTGAACATATTTCTTTAACTTTATACTTGCAAAGTTGTTTTTTAACCAAAGTGTAAGACTTTATGTGTAAATGTAACCCATTAATTTCATTTTATTAAATTCAGCATGTCAGTTGGAGCCTTATAATGTTACATAACATATTAGTTCTCTCTCCCAAGCCTGCCATTGATGCCTTCAAAGAATCCATTGGTAAAAATTTTAAACAAATCTAGGGATAGAACTCCAAGGCACTCCACTAGAGACCTCCTTCAGTATCAGTATTGGACTATTAAGGACGGCTCTTGGGTCAGGCCCTTCAAACACACATCTCTCTCCCACATCTCTCCATCTGGTCCACAGTGGTAACATGAGAGACTTTATCATACACTTGGCTGATATCCAGTAGACTATATCCAGATCCAGAAAAAGAACAATGACTCTAAGTCAAATTCTACCTCAGACACTTACCTGTGTGACCTTAGGCAAGGCCCCTTTGGGCCTTAGTCTCCTCATCTGTAAAATGAGGCTAGGCTAGATTTCCTCTGGAGTCCCTTCCACCTCTCAATCTCTAAACCCATAAAGTCTCTTCATCTACCAGTCTAGTTACCCTCTTAGAAAAGGAAGCTAAGTTAGTTTGGCTTGACCTTTTCATAATGAAATTATGCTGGTTCTCATTCTGCTTGGCAAAGAAAAACAGCAAAACAAGAATTAAGCAGCTTTACTTCTCAATATCATCTATTACCACCATTCCTTCCATCTTAAGCAGTAGTCCTATCACTTCTTTTATCCTCCCTTTGCCCACAACACAGCATTTTAAAAAGTCTTTTTTTTTTGTAGTCCTGAGCATAAATGGCTCCCTCATCTGAGCTTCAGTGCTCTCGACACGATTTTTACAGAAGAGTTTTGCTTTTTGTTCGGATTCTCAATTACTTCCCCCTGCCGCTGTCTTCTTTACATCTTTTTTTTTTCTGAATCTCATTTGACTGAAGGGTTCCCTTTGCAACCACGTTGAAATCTAGACAATTTCCCCCACTCCTTTTCTTTCTTGTTGGATTATTTTGGCTGAGAATTTCATTCTTGGATGTTCCTCACCCCTCTTGGGGTGACTTTCTCATGCAGAGTTTTAGACCCTTTGAAATTGACTCCCCCAGATTCTGTGATGCATATGAGCTTGTGCCCAGCTTTCCTTTTGCCTATCGAAAATACTGAGACTGGGTAGTCACTTCCTCCTAAAGTTTCCATCTTTCTATAGCTAAATCAACTTTGTTGGTCAGAATCACTTCCAGAATAGTAGTTTCTCTTGTTGCTTCTTCTACCTTTCAAAGAATAAAATTGTCACTGAAGCAGATCACCAATTTGTCAGCTACTCTGCTTTTATCAGAGAAAGAACTCTAGATAATTAAAGTCCCCCATCAACACACTGCCATGTTTTTATGCCAAATTCTGATCTTTCTCAAATTCATCCCATTTTTGCCATCCATCTGAATATTTTGAATAGTATGCTAATGCAATAATATCACTTCTTTTACCTCCTTATCCTAAAGACACCATGATGTTTGTTTTTTTACCACCGCCCCCCAGATTTCTGTTTCTTCATATGAATATATCTTTGGGGGGGGGCTAGACAATGGGGTTAAGTGACTTACCCAAGGTCACACAGCTAGTAAGTGTTAAGTGTCTGAGGCCAGATCTGAACTCAGGTCCTCCTGACTCCAGGGCCAGTGCTCTATCCACTGTGCCACTTGGCTGCCCCTATGAATATATCTTCTTAAAACACAACACTACTCTTCCCACCCCACCTATTCTTCTTTTATTGACTCCTGGCCATGTCCAAAATAAAATGTCTCTGTCTGCACTCTGATTTCATCTCCTCTTTATCTAAAAATGGGTAGCATGTTTCATCTCAATTCCTCTGGAATTATGGTCGGTCATTGCATTGATCAGAGATCCTAAGCCTTTCAAAGTTGTTTGTCTTTACAATTTTATTGTTACTGTACACGTTGTTCTCCTGGTTTTGGTCATTTTACTCTACATCAGTTCATATGTGTCACTCTTCTGAAATGATCCCCATCATCATTTCTTGCAGCACAATAGCGTTCTATCACATTTCTATACCGCAACTGGTTCAGCCATTCCTCAATTGATGGACACCTTCTCGGTTTCAAATTATTACCACCACAGACACAGCTGCTACAAATATTTTTGTGTATATGAAGGGGAGAGGGGAAAGACAAACATTTATTAAATGTCTATGTGCCAGACACTCCACTAAGTGCTTTCCAAATATTATTTCATTTGATCATATGAAGAGGACTCATGAGAAACCTTTTCCTCTTTTATAATAACAGTGATATCTAGCATTTCTTTAGCACTTTAAGATCTGCAAAGCACTTCACAAATAATAATAAGCAGCATTTATATGGCACTTACCATGTTCTAGACACTTTGCATTTCAGTTGATCCTCATAATGACTCTGGAAGATAGGTGCTCTTGTTTATAAAAATCCTCATTTTACCCTTGGAGAAATTCAGGCGGACAGAGGTTAAGTGGCTTGCCCAGGTCATGCAGCTAATAAATATCTCAGGCTGTATTCGAACTCAGGTCTTCCTGACTCCAGGTTTAGCACTCTACCACACTAATAGATGCTTCTTTCTTTGATCTCTTGGGGGTCAGCTGTAACAGCTTCTTTATAAGCAAAATAACTAGGGAACATTTTATCTAATTATTGGTCCAGAGAAAATGGGAAAGAGCAGGGGACTGGGGATTGGGTTTAAATCCCAGCTCTCTTACTTCCCACAGGTAATGGCCTGAAACACTTAATCTTTACACAACTCTAAATCTTATTTAGACTCTTTCCCCTTCTCAATCTTCTTTCATAGAATTTTGAAATCTCGGAGTTTAAATAAAGGCTATCTTTTTCAAACCATACTAGAACTGATCATCTGTACAACATACCTAACAAATAATCATCCATCCTTTGCTTGATTCACTTTAATGAGTGGGAAATTATTATCTCTTGAGGCAACCCATTGCACTTTTGAATAGCTCTGATTAAATCAAGTAAGCAAGTGGGCATTTACTAAGTACCTACTATATCCCAAATACTATGCTAAGTTCTAGGGATTTCCAGACTACAATGAAACAGCTAGGTCTTCATTAGTGTGAATAATGGATCACATGTATTTGAAATTGTACTTTTTGAAGTTATAATTATGTAACACGTGATAACTTGCTCTTGCCCATTGGAACTAAGCATAATAATTCAAATAGTGTCACTACTTCTAAAGATTCATTATTCTACCTAGTTGTCATCCCTGCCTTCAATGAACATATTCTATTGGAGGAGATAGTATGTATTTTAATTAGTATATACAAAAAGAATTCAAAGTAAATTTAGAGGGGAGAGGGTATGAACCC